>NC_051430.1:12358394-12375714 GCF_001649575.2 Kryptolebias marmoratus | reverse complement strand
AGCCTCTCTAGAGCACTTATACATTTCAGCTGATGTGCAAATACAGCACATGTTCTGAAGGGCAGAACAAGAGCAATTTGAAATCTGAAACTCAGTCGACAGTGCTGAATATAGAACTGTAAGATAGAAAAAATCATAACTACGATCAAGTTTATTAAAGGCTTTTTCTTACTCTTGTTTAGATCATGAATTATTTCATCAAAGACCCTAAAACAAAACAAGAAAAAAAACGTTAAAGCAGTGAGGAAAATACAGTTGAAATAATCATCATAAAATTCCATTTAAATATCTGTTGTGCACTTGGATGAATCAGAAAATGATTTTGCTTTTGTGGATTTTATTTAGTTACATTTACTTTAGCATGTAGGACACAATACGGTTGGGCATTTGTACATCCTCACAGGGTTGTCACCGGTACCACCCCTGACACCCCCCTATTTTCATGTCTCAGATCAGTTTCGATTCCTCTCCTGGAATCGTCTTGTACTTTCGTCCCTCCCACCTGAGATGAGAGTGGAGAACTGGAGGAGGAAACACGAGGAGAGCGGATTCAAGGCAACACATTTATCTACATGAGAAATTGGTGCTTCCGAGGCCTTATCGTTAAGAAACATCAATTAAATATGATCATGTGTCTGCTGTTTATTTAATAATCTGTCCGATGAGTAATAAGTGTTTGTGAGGCCATATATTAAGTTTAAATTCAGTTTACATTGTGAGATTGTGAGATAATGAGTCACACCCCTTTTGTCATGTGAGACAAAAGGACAACAAACAATATACCTGTGCTTTATTAGTTGTAGCACCTTTTTCATCATTTGGCTGCCTTCCTCGTGCATTTTAGAAAAGATTAATCCCTCAATTGTTCAACAATCATTTTTTATGTGTTTCAACCAGGAGGATGAAGGAGAAAAATTAGGCAACTCAAAATGTAGAAATGATCAAATCTTCTTGTTTTTTTTTTCTAATTCTCATTAAAAAAAGCCCAAATGTCTGCACCAAAGTTGTGGCCTTGAACATTGAAATTTACATTTATTTTATTATTTAAATACATGTTTGAAACTTTCTAACACAAATCTGTACACTCTTCTTTAGTCAAGCGCCTACTTTGGCTGCACTTTGCAGTAAAATCCATCTTCAAGGAAATCTTTTGAACATCCCTATGTGGTCTTTAATCTGCAGATTTGAAATACAAGCATTTCCTTTGAGTGAGCTTATGCATGAAGAGTGGAGGTGACACAATATTAAGCTGTATATCTTCTTTTTTTTATTTTTTCATTTACGCTGAAAAGCCTTAAAATTCCTCCCTAATAGTGATTGCTCGCCATACTTGCCCCACATTTTACGTAGCAGATCAAAGGGCAGATTACCTCTTTTGCTCTCTGATTTGGTGCACTTATTTGAACTTGAGCAGGTTGTTCCAACACAGGAGAGCGCAGGCCCAGATCAAACACTGCTCCTCCGGGATCAGGAGCTTTGCTGAAGCACCAGCAGCCACCCAACATCAAACACCGCAGGAAGACTCTCACTCACTCCCGCTCTGTGTGAGGGTTGCAGTGGTGGTGTGCCAACTAGCTGCTTCCCCTCATTTACAGCTTTACTAACTGCCACCTCCATCGAACACACAATCTAATGCACAGCCATGAGGATTTAAAGTGGAAAAAAAAACATAATTCCACAAATTTCACAAATTTAGTTTAGGCTTTATTTTTACAGTTTTGTAGTTGTAGCTTTAGTCCTTTAGGAAATTTTCCAACTCCGATAAAATGGTCCTTAAACACTTGTCGATTGTATGCCTAAACGAAAACCAAAGACTGCTCGAGAACCATATGAAGTACAGTATTGATTCTGATCTTTGTTTAAAGGTTATGATCTAAACTCTTTCAAAATATAGTCGGAATACTTTCAAGTGTTGCCATGAAACCCAACCAGATCATAGCACAGATGTCTTGTTCTAGGCATCTTTTCCTCTTTTTTCCTGCCTAGAACTATGTCTCTGTGCTCTTTGAAACTTCTCGTTAGTTATTGTAGCCCGTGGACAAGTCAGCTCCTACTTAAACAAGGTATCAGCTAAATACATTGGTATGTTAATGAGCAAAACAGGTTGTAACTAAGAACATGTAAAAGATTTGGCAAGAAATGGTGCAACAAGTATAAACTGAGGAAACAGTATTTAGATTTTTATAGTTTTACTGAAGAGTCAGGACCCTTGTCAAGAAAAGTTAAATTTTATTGGAATTATCTTGATCAACAAGATAGAGGCTTTGTAGGTGAGTTTTCTTAATGTTATAATTAGTTTTGTTGGAGTTGATTCAAACGTCACTGTAATAGAAAATATAAAGGTAAAATAATTTGAATCACTATATTCACTTTATGTTCTTGGGTTCCAACAGATCCAGTTAAAACAGGTGAATTTCAGGGGTTAATACACAATATATAGTCAGAAGTCTTGTTCCTGTTTTTTCGTTCAAAGATAAAATGTGATGCATTTTTTTTGTTTTGTTTTCAACGTGTCACATTCTGCTTTGAAGGGACCGTTCGTCTCCCTCTACCTGTCCCATTTCTTCTTTACCTGGTTTCACTCTCCAGAGATTTTTGATTGCAAGCCTTTATATTTTTGCATTCACATCTGTGCCTTTTAGTACTTCATAGCACCTCTCCGGCGTTGCCTGTCTCCAGAGGTACTTTATAGAGTAGCAATATTAATCATCCCCTTAAGACATGTTTCACAGGTGGGCTTTCAGATCACTGCATGTGGCAGCTGAATCTGTCTTAGCATTTTAAATCAAATGATATGACATCAATATTAGAACTGTGATGTCTCTTGTCACACATGTGACACTCTTCTTATTGAAGTCTGGCTAATGATCAAGCCGTACAAGAGCAAACTTAAATGTCTCCGAGATGAGCTGGTGGAACTTTTTTTTTTTTTTACTGCTTTTTGCGCCGTGGCTCAGCAGTTGGCGTTTCGCATTCAAGCTGCGTCGCCTCCCTGCTGCCGGCGGCTGTGGCAGGATGAAGCCTGAGGTGCCTCCTCGGAGGACCGTGCCCTCGTTACTCCTCAGCTTGACTTTGGGTTTCACAAAGCGAGCCCTTTGTTTACGCTGACAGGATGTGCTGGCTACTGACCTGGAAAAAGTGGCCAAGACGGGTTGTCTTGTAAGGAAGAGGGAGGCTGGTGATGTATAGTCTCCTTCTGGGACCTTTCATGGAACTGCTGTTGGAGACACCCCACAATCCGTCTCCCTGCTCGTCTTCTCCTTATTTTCTTTCTCTCATCCTACTATCTGTCTCTGTTCCCCACGCTAGTCTGCGCTCTCATCCCATCTAGTCAGTGGTGGTTTTGCATGAATCTCCTCGTGCCACGATTCCCCTACCTAGTCACTGGGGTCATTCATCATTATTGTCAAGGGGGGTAATGTGTGTGGGTGGGTGCAGAGATCTATGACTTCTTCATTTGAATGAACCTCATTAGATTGACTCTTCTTTGTAAAGGATCCCTTTAGAAAATACCTCTGGCAGTTATTTAGGTGATTCTCACATGATAGCCAATGGGACATGACGTTTCAGCCAAGCATGTTTGCTCGAACAATTGAAGAGTCTTTGTGATGCAGTCTGAAGCTTATATTTTGCTTTATCATTTCGGCCTGCATACCTGCATTTACATAGAAATATAGTATACAACCTTGAGGTTGACTTATGGTACACACATGCTGTCAATACAATCGAATCTATTTATTTAAATGCATTTTTATGTTTATCTTTACCACAAAAAACTGCTTACTTAATATCTGAGGTGTTTAAATCTTTGTATTGGTGTTAAATTGATGTCCTTTATTTCTCTGGAACTTGCTTTTTTTAAACAACAGAAGTAAAACTACTCTTTGCGCACATGCAGTATTCTCAGTTTATCTGTGTCTTCCTCATTATTACCACAGTAGGTTTTCCTAAATAAAGATACATTCAACATTTACCCCAAATGCATTTCCAGCTTTCCCATTGAAGTACACTGAAGTTTGCTTTCCTTATTAAAGCAGATCCTTGTCAGGGCATCTTTAATCAGCCTGGTCCCAAGGGATGATATTTTTAGCCACCTTTTTGGAGGCTAAGACTTTACCCACGCAGAGCACTAATGAGATGGAGCACAAGTGAAGGCAAGCGTTAATTAAGGCTAGTATGCAAAGGAAGAGGCAAAAGCAGCACGCCCATGGCATACATACATTAACTTTATCCCACCTTCTGCATGTTTTTTTTTTCCCTCTCTCCTTGTTTTTTTCTCATCTTTTTTTTTTTCCACATAGGTTGCACAAACAACAGATGGCTCTGACGCCGACCTGTGGAAGGACGGTTTATTCAAATCCAAGGTCACTCGCTACCTCTGCTTCTCCAGGAAAACTGTAAGCAAGCAAACTTCTCTCCTTCCCAGTGCCTTTTTTCCACCAGCGTCTCATCCGCAGCGCATTCTCCGTTTGCCAGCAGTTATTAGCTAACCTCCCTGCTACCAGAATATCTTAATGCACTTTGCACTTTGATCTGTGAAAGTCCCACTTAAAAAAAGGCCAGCATTGGCAGTGCAGTTTTGAAGTTTTACATATAATGGATTTGCATGCATATTCCAAAGGAATAATACTGTGAATAGAGTTTTTTTTTTCTTTTTGCATGCCCTCCTGAGGATCTTATTTATGTTTATTCATGAAAGAACAATGTGCTGTATTTTAACTATTCCAATTTATTCAATCAACTCCATCCCTGTGGAGAAAATTGTTACCAACCATTGATTTTTGAAATATGATGTGCATAACTTTTCAAATATGATTTTTTTATTTTATTTTATTGAAAGACATTGCTCTTCTGAAAGCAATTTTCAGTGTGGTTAGGCCATATATAGAACTCTCAATTTGGGCAGCCTTGACTCCTCTGTGTCTAAAATGATCTTTACATTTCTCCTAATGCGGTTGGGTCATTTTTGGACTCCTCGCCTGCCGGCAGCCTACAGTTGATGTGTTTCTGCCTGGCTGTCAGCTGCTCTGTGGCCATAAATACACCTGCTTACACCACCAGAGTTATCAACCTGTCCAACCTCAGCTCATACAGCTTACTATTGGCTGTCTATTAATTAAGTTTCCCTGGATTGCAGGTGGCGAATGCAGACAGCATTGTAAACAAAACCTGAATTTTTGTTATTACTTTGCATCCCCTCAATTTTAGGACTTAATCAAGTCATATTTTTTCAGTATGTCCTCTAAAAGCCAGGCAACTTGGCTGCAGCTGCCTCAGGCTTGAGCACAATTTGGCCTCCAGTTTAGTATATAGCATACAAATAGCCTTTCCGGAGTTCCTGTGTATTATCTTAAAATGTCTGTCCACATTGTTTTAAAGACTCTGACACAAATAAAACATGACAGAATCATCAACAAAGGCTATTTTGTCTGCCAGTCAATGGAACTCCCGCTGTAATTGTCAATGACAAAAACAGATTCTGTAAAATTAGCCTCTGAATTATGTGGGGGGAGGTAAATAGTTTGTGATTTATCATACTCTGGGTTGAAGGTAGATAGCCCCTTTTGTCAGGTCGTGATGGGAAAAAAAAATCTCTCCAGAAAAAAAAAAGGGGGGGGGGGGTGAAACAATAAAAAACAAGGCTTCATGCATTGTAATAACATTCATCCATATTCCTCCTTACGTCAGTGTAAAACTATGAATAAAAAATGTCTCTAATGGTAATGACAGTCAAGCAACAGTAGCGGTGTAATCCAGGCTTTTCGGACGCATCGAGTCACGCCTGGCTCGCCCCACTCTCCACTGCCGCTGTGTATTATTGCAATTTATTATGGCAAAAAATGAAAATGTAATGGGAGGCAGGAAGGAGTCATGCTTGAAAATGTCAACTACACAGTCTCTGATTATTTTTAACTAGTCCAATTCTGTTGATCAGACTGCCTCCTCTGTCTCCCATCATCGCACAGCTCATCGCCAAAAGGTTGAAAATGATTACAAGTTCACAGACGCTTCTCTCATTTTAAAAATCCAGCTTTTACAGAGTAATTACTAGAGCTATTTTGCCAGCCATTCTCCTTCAATACTTCCCGAGCTTTTAGTATATCATTGACCCCGTTATTAACTACGTTTTCTCTTCTGATTCCTCCCAAACCGGGGGGCTTTCACTGTCTCTGTGTCCGTTTAAAAGTTACATTTGCACACATAGAGGATTTTCATGACAATCCTACATTTCTCCTGTTCTTTTAGGGCCCTGAAGTTGTTGTGGATATGAAGGTGATTGACATCAAGGACCCACTACCAGAGTTCTTCATACCTGTGCAAGAAACAGTAGACACAAGTAAATAAACAGTCAATACCGACCACAGGCCCACGCCGCTCCTCTTTTTGTTTTTCTCACTCCTCGGCCAGCTTATGTGGAGGTCCTCAGGGGCAACTTTGCTTGAGATAGTAAATGTTTTATGGGTGCAGGTTAGCTTAATTTATGGCAGACTGTGAGAATAAAATAAACATTTTGCCCTGGAGGTACAAGAGAAGGGAATCATGAGTCATTGTTTATCTCAGCTGGAGCTGGGCTTTTCTTTATGAGGGGCTTATTTATTTATGTATTTATTTGGGGAGAGGACCAGTAGATGGGGGGGGGGGGGGGGGGGTTATCTAATATTAATGAAATGCATTCCCCAATGCTTTAGTGCTTTTTGAGTGCTACGTATTTCCCCCCTCACTATCCATGCCTTGAAAATGTAATAATATTTTGGTGTGGGGAGTGAGGACAGCTTGTTTATTATTTTTATTATCATTGCATTTACACAGCACTTCCTGGTGTTGCTGGGGAAATAAATGAGCAGAGCACAGATGCAATATAGGAAAGCATAGTAATGCTTTTTTTTTGCCAGAATGAAGAAAAGAGATTATGTTTTGTTTGGCTGTGTTGTAATTTAATGTTTTATTACTTTACGTGAATCCATGTTTAATGTATACTTGTGACATTATGTATGAATTTCTATCCAGAATATTGAGTTTAAATCCCTGTTGTGCATTAAAGCTTATGGAGGATTCACTTGCGTCTGTCATTTTACCTACTAAAATGATAAAAATGATAATAATGCATGTGAATTTTGTGGCTTTCCAGTGTCCAGTCAATTCCCTCTGAGCGCAGCAAGTCATCCAAAAACAAATATAAGCTCATTTCTTATTCAAAGACTAGTAATGACTAAATAGCAATGTATAAGTTGGATTTGTGTGTATATGTATGTATATGTGTATATATATATATATATATATATATATATATATATATATATATATATATATATATATATATATATATATGTATATGTGTGTGTGTGTGCGTGTGTGTCTGCCTCCCAGGGATTAAATGTGTCTCTCAGTCTAGATTTTTTTTATCCGATCCTCAGAGGACACAGAACTGAATATGCACTAGTTCCTTTCTGACACGCTCACATGTACATGTACTTTACCCATCAGAGGAAGCTGCCACGAGGAAGAGGAGGCTCTGTGTGAAAATGAGCCCTCGTGAGGCTGCTGAGACAGCTGTATATGACATCCAGATCACTGCAAAGTCCAAGTACTACCTTGTTAACTACACCTGTATAGGGTGAGCTGATATTTCCCTGGAAATGAATGAAATCAGTATGTTTTGTCATTTTTATCAGCCGCTAAGTTTTCTGTGCTTTTTCGTTTGCCAGTAGGAGCCCTAATGTAGCTAACTTAATGAAACAGTGGTGTCTCGTTCATTTTTACACAGCGAGATAAACAACATGGGTGTATGGTATCGGACGGGAGACGTTCCTCGCTATCAGACATCTCAGGAGACCAGGAGTGCTCCTAAAACTAACTTTGCACACAGCACAATAAGGTAACATAGTGCTGCCAAATTCTGCAATGTATCTTTCCTCCTTGCTTTGCTTTTTATTTCCTTCTCAGTGTGCTTCTAAGCCTTTGTTATTCCTCTCTACCATATGTACACAATGAAGACACAAGCAATTGATCACCCTGGGCGATATGCTGTGAAGTTTGTGGCTGGACAACAAGGCAGTGAAGGTGAACTGGTGAGATAGGCTAACTAGACAGGTTGCTCTGAACAAGAACGTGAGTTCAATGAGGGCTAAACTCCTGCTATTTGTGCCGTGTCCCAGGAGGCAGAGGCAGGCCGCTCCTCTGACATGGTGACAGGGGTGTTGTACTGTGCAGACAGGGAGGAGGAGATGTGGCCCCGAGAGTTAGTGACAGCTGCAGAGGAAGGGAGCAGTGCACCGAGATCTCCAGCGTGCATGAATGTGTGTGTCCCCCTCCACTGCTCTTGCTGCTTCAGCTTCCTCTGCCTCAGGCCGCAGAGCGAACACAGCAAACCTTTGTACTGTGTCCAGATCAAATACCTCAATTATTTATCTCAGTGAAGAGCTGGGGATTTCCACAGCAAATTGTAAATAAACAATTTAGACTCCTTCAGTGTGGCGATGCTTTTGGAAAGGGAAGCTTGGCACGGGGCTCAGAGGTGTTTGCCAGCTTGAAGCAAAGCATTCTGCCATCTTGCACTGAGTTGAGTAAAAGCCACATAACAGCAGCACCAGGCCAGAAGGGTGGATGCCAGGAGGCATTTTCAGAACAGAGCTTCTTTTCTCATGGTCATGCTGTGAGATGAGAACAATGGACAACTGTGGATCTGAATGGACAACTGAGGGGTTTTGTGAATCAGCCACAGTTTTGGAAGCTGATGGTCATTTATCTTTTGATATGTTGAGGTTATGGCATAAGCGCAGACCAATGCGCACCTTCACAAGTCTTTGCAGTAATCCTCAGCTCTTTTGAAGCCCACTTTCAAGTTTGTGAGGCTCAGAGGTTGGAATAAATTGCACCTCGAAGCGACTCCCACCCCCGTCCTGATGCCTGCTGAGATCACAGGCTGCCGTTTTTGTATTAACATTAAAATTCACTCCACAGTCGGAAAGTCTTCTTTTTAGAGTTTTTCCATCTGTAAAGCACTGACACATAAGGACAGGGCTATGGGCAATTTATACTGTGGCACTTCTTTGACTATTTCTGTGTAGTAACATACACTTTGGACAGCCATACACAGAACTATAAATAGTTCTGTAATTTTTTTTTTTTAGTCAAAGATTAGTTTGACACAGTGATTTATAAACAGCCCTTCAACTCTCACAGAGTACTGAAGTGCATTGTGTAACGGTGTAAGTTGTTTCCCACCACTGTACTTTTATTCATATTCAGCAGGAGAAAAGTCTCCCCTCCATGCCTCCTTCAGGCTATCTATAACAACTTTATGGCCTTTGGAGAGTAGCACCTCTTAAATTTAAGTGCTCTTTACAGTCACTGGAAAAGATGTTTTAAATACAGTCAATAATGTGTAAATTTTTAATGACCCTTATAATTTTGAAAGCGCAGTGATCCCTCCCTCAAATCTCAGGTTGCCTCAGGCAGAAAAGAGCCTGTTAGTGTTGTGTACAAACGTAAACCACAAATCAGGTTTTTCAGCAGCACAGAGAAGCTGTGGTGTGTTGCATCAATATGGGATGCACAAGGTTATTGCATCAAGGCAAATGTGTTTCACTAAAATAGTTTTTGTATGGTTTTGCAAGCTTAAAGAAGTAGCAGTTTCGAAAAAAAAACCAAAAACTTTTGAATTCAGCTTTTTCAGAGCCCCAAGTTATTGTCTCAAAGTCTTGGACGCTTCTCTTTTTTTAGCTGTAACTAGTAATGATGGCTTTGAATTGTTTCTATTTGTAATTGGTGGTTGTTAGGACAGGAGACGGACTGATAGTGAGATTAGTTCAACATGTAGGCAGGTGTTCAGACTGTGGTGTAAAGTTTCATACAGTGTCCTCAGACTTATTTCAAACACTGCTATCAACAAAATACAGATAAACTGCGCCGACAGCAAAAACCTGAACATGGAGGATTCGTTGCTGCAACTACAGATTGTTTTTCTTAATCTGCTCAATTTCTACCTTAATCAGTTGTTTATGTTGTTAGAAATTAGCCATAAAGTCTGCAACCGTTCTTGTGACATTTCTAGGGGTTTAATTGCCTACTTACATTTAACCCTTCTGGAATCCTATAACACTTTGTATTTAAGGAGTGAGATAAATACCTGTTATCACGTTTTAATGCCTACACAGTCAAACTTTAAAAAGCTATATTGTTGCAGCTCTTTTGGTTGTATTTTTATATTTTTATCTCAGATGAAAAAAGGGAGCATCCCAATGTTCTGGCACAAAGGTGCAGCATAGTTTCTGCCTACTTCTAGTTAGAGCCTGTTTTTTTTTTTTTTTTTTTTTTTTTTTTTAAATGTCTCTTTATAAAGTTTGTCTGCTACACTTTTAAGCAGTGACAGTGATCTTTTTTGATTCATAGCTGCATCTTGATGTCAACCACTTTAGCTTGTTCCCTGTCAAGACAGACCATATCAGCCACTCCTTGACTTTATAATGTAAAAAACCAGCTCCATCCAGTAAGCTTTTTAATGTATCCTGTAAAGTATCTCCCCTTCCTCCTCCTGACCAGCGCTGCCATTTGTTCTCCTGATAAAACTGTCATTGCTGAAGCTGATATCTGACCTCTACGATGACTGCTAGCATAAATTAGCCTCGTCCTAATATTGCAATTTCTTTCACTTCGCTCAGAATCAAGGTTTTTGACATTTCTCTTAGAATAATAGGCTATTGTACACACGGGCACTTTTTAAATCAAACTGTACAGTGATAAAAAACGTCAAGGCTAAGATTTTTTTTTGTTCTTTGCATAGCTGGCGTTTTCACATGAAGTCTAGAGTGTCATCAGTGTCAGAATTGGCATTCATATCAATACTTTCAGAATTGCAGTCGTCTACCTGTGACACTCCGCACATTGGTGAAGCTCTGCTGGAGTATTGTATCAGCTTTCATTGCACGCTGGTTAACCAAGACTTCCCACTGCACAAGACACTTGAGAGAAAGAGACACCGTGACTGTCAGTGTGTCACATGACGGATCTTTTGTGTGAAGTGTTGGAGAACAATCCTTCCCAGCTCAATCTCACTCATTACTTTGTGTTCAGAAAAAGTTGCGAGAAGCACCGGTGATCAAGCGAAGGGATGCGGAGCGGTGCCAGGAATGATTGAATGATCAGGTGAGATCAGATGGGCGCAGCCTATATTCAGTGATTTGCCACCAAATTCAGAGAGATCCTCTCTTCGGCAGCTGACACTGAGCTTAAAGGAGGATAATGATGGGTGAGAAAGCAGCTCCCACAAAGCAGCACCACTGGCACATTGAGGAAGGTGTGGGGATGTTGTCACAGGAAGGCTGGATGTGTGTCAAAACAAGAGCTTCCAGCTTTCTGTATTGCAGCTCTGGCTCTTCGCTCCATGATATTACTCTCATTCTCATCTTACCTCCACTGACTACTGCTTGTCTGTGCCGGCAGTCTCTTTGACTTTCTCTGCTTGTGATTATTTTAACATTTTTTAAGTAGACAAGTCTTTTCTTTATATTATACGGAACAAGAAAAACAAACACCTCGCAAAGCACATTTGTATAAATTGTAGTTCATGTCATGAAAGTAATCTTTTGTTTTGGGGTTTGCTTTGCCACACTAATTTGATTTTTACCTGGGCAGATTTCATGGGAACATAATACTTTTTATACGCGCTGTAATTGCGTAAATATTTCAGGCCCCGTTCCCAGTTTTACCCTAATTTGATGAGGAACTTCACCATAATTGAATATTCAAATTAGGAATATGTGTCAATATGGCTCTCCTTGCCTGGAATGAGGATTAATTGTTTTCAAAACTCCAGTGGCCGACGTAATATGGGCCCCAACACTGCTGTTGATTAGCAAATGCACTTGCCATGTTTTTGTTTTAAGAATTAGTTGTCTAATTGATTTGCCATATGTTACTCTCTCCAATGCACCTAAAATTGTATTTAGAAATCAGCAATTTGGATTGAGACAGTTTTTTTTTTGTTGTTTTTTAAACAGATGGGAACGTCAGCCCAGGAGGTTGCCTGTAGGAAAGCTTTTCAGGAGCAAATTGGTTGTGTTTTGCACACAGTTTTTAGGGAGTTGAAGTATCACTTTCACCTTTTCAGATACGCACATGAATAACCAACCTTAAAGCTGTTCTGTCTGCTTTCTTTGTTTATTTTTGAATATAACACCACAGACACGCAGTTGAAGCCTTAAAAGACACTGAAACCGTTTGGCTCTACTTTATCTGCCCATGTGTTGTCTTTGTGCATTTGAAAGACGTGTACTTTTTCTTTCTTCAGCAATAGAATCAACCTTTGCAAAGGTAAAAGAAGTCTACGCTGAATGTGGCAGTTGTTCCCACAAGATTGATGCCAACCTTTTAAAAATTCACCATTGGCCTGGATTTAACATGGCCAAATGCTGATGTAAATGAGGTGGAGAAAAGTCGACCCTTTCATTGCGAATAAATCTGAGTTGCAGGCTTCATCTCATAAATACCACAGCCTGTCACAATTCTTGTTTTATTGCTGTTGATGGAAATTATTGTGTTTATTTATCTCACCCAAAGAGACAAAGCTTGGAAAGTCGCGACTCCAGCGCAGCTCTTTCAGGCTGTGCCGACCTGGTTCCAGGCTTAATTTTCGGGAATATTTTTATTTTACGCCCACTTCAAGCAAAGAGGGATTGTGTTGTTCCATAAACAGATTAAATACAGAGCGCATTATTTGCAACTTCACACCTGCTCACTCGTTGAACATGTCTTTGTTATAATTCGGCACAGAGTTCCTGCTTCCTCTGCGTCCTCTGCTTTTTCCTTTTGCTCTTTAACAACAAACTCGACAGACTGTTTGTCTTCTCAAAGCCATACACCTTTTTTTAAAGCAGTTTCCAAATGCGTTGCTTTGTAATTACAACATCATTTAGTTTATGAAACACTCCTGGAAATCATTTTATCTCTCTGTCAAGTTAGGGCAGCTCTCTCTCTCCCTCTCTCTCTCTCTCTTAAAATGGTGAATTTTTTTTCCCCTGCTTGCTGCGGATTTATCGATCCGTAGGGGTGAGTCACAGGGTGTAATTCATGATAGCTTGATTGATGAGGATTTCAATCTTATATGGTTTGTTAACTTCAACTGCCCACAAAGTGCATTCTGTGCTGTTTTCTGTAATACAAGGCCATGAAAATAAAGAGAAAAAACTTGTCTTCCCTTGAATAATGGAATCTCTCAGTTCCTCAAGAATTAACAAGATTCTGCTTCAAACCCCTGTTAAAGGTCTGTTCAAGCCCCTGGGCAGCCGAGGCACTGTTGAACTTTACCATGTTTCTCCCCTCTGGATTCACTCTGTTATTTCTATGCTGGTTTGAATTTAGATACTTCAAACAGTTTTTGTGTGTAGATGGAAATTCAAAGCTTTTGAGTTTTAAATGTATTAGAATTTTTAAGCTGTGTCTCTTTGAGAAAGTCCTATAACATTCAGCGTCTTTTTTGTAAGCATTTATCGTTGCTCTTTAAGTAATAGTTTTTTGTGGTTTTTTATAACCATTATTGCTATTTTTTTTCTGCCAACAGGAGTATTGTCAGCAGACCACAGTATAACCAGCAGAGCAGTGGGATATACACCATGACAGGTAAAACGTCTCACACTAGTCAGTATCATTTACGATGTTTCTGTTTCTGTGAATCAGATCATTTATTCTTGTTGCCCAGAATGCATTTCTGACAAAATATGTGACATTTCAATGTTTTGATTAGACTTTTTTTGTATATATGTATCATCTATGATGAAAAATAACAACTAAATACATATCATTCACTACCAAAATGCATAATTCGAAATAAATGAGGGAAATCAGCAGTCAGGTTTTGTTGCCAACAATTAAAAGTTGTAAACAAAGCGGATAAATATTTGCTGATTTCTAACTCATTTTTTATGAAATCCCTGACGAGGTTCAGTTACATTAACCCCCAAACAATCGTTTAATGATGTAAAAATTGTGATAGAAGCATAAAAATTAATACCAGAAACCTTGAAAAATTGTGTACTTTGACTGCTTTTATGGTTTTAAGTCATAGGTTTTGGGAGAAATAGTTGAATACTTGTCTCAAACCTGTTTTGGTTCTACTGCATACCTCTACAAATAGTATTATCTCCACCTGTGTAATTTTAAAAGGAGCTTCTCTGGTGTTCGATCTACAAATGCTCTATGTCTAGATGCTCTCACAGATGGACACAAAACGTGACTTCCCAAAGGAGCTCGGCATTAACAGCTGTCAAACATGGTTCGTCACATTCGCCAGCCTTAACTATGAACTTACCGTTCACTTAAAATTCCTGAGTTTTTGTCAAGAAGAGATCCCAAATCAACAACAGCATGATGCCCCCATGACTAAAACTGGAGGAGGAAAAAAGTAAAATTTGTTCGAAAACAGAGCTTCACTCTGACAGCCTCAGCGCCACATAACCAGAGTCGGCTGAGACGATGTAGGCTTAAATAGTGTGTGAGTCAGACGAGGTGAATGAGGCAGGCAGCGTTTTATCCAGCTGGAGAGAGACACCATGTGGCGAGGATTCCTCCTGCTGCTGCTGCAGCAGAGGCACACCCCAGCAATGTTCATGTTCCACCCAGCCTGTTCGGCACATTAATTAGAAACGGCTTATAAAATTAAAAGTACGATCTGTAAAACTGCAGCTTTTTTTAAAATTGGAGGATTTATTTACATGCCGATATCTTAAAGAAATTGAAATAATAATAATATAGTGACTAATATTTTGTTTGTATGATCATCATTTTATCAGTTAGACGGGACACGTAGACCTCAGAATGGAAGACATTACCTCACAGCTGAACAGTTTGTGGCATTTGGTGTGGGATTTGTCCACCAAGACCAGGTTTAAGTGACAATAAAGCACATGCACATACTCCACAGTGTGCTGCCAGCAGTCATCATTTCTCTGCAGAAAAACTGTCTTCTGCAGGTACACGGAAGCCTTCATTCTCTCCTCATAAAATGATGTGATTTTAAAGAAAAGAAGATAATGGTGTTAGTCTAAGATGGTTCTGGCTTTATAACATGAAACTGTGTACTAGTCAGCCTTCCAGCCTCACACTGCATATGTGAAAGAACACAACTTCCCTTTATTAACAATGTGATAGCCTGCGGACCAAGTGTGAGGTCGTAGCCGACAGCCTATTTGTGTTAATTGTTGTAGCGCGATGGTACCGCCGGTGTGTGTGTGTTTGTGTGTGTGTGCGCGCGTGTGTGTGTGGGGGCTGACAGCTGGCCAGGTTTGAGTTGGTCTAAAACCATGTGCGCTCTGTCAGGGCTGTACAGGCGCCTTCTTTAGGATTGATGAATTGCCTGCTTTCTTGATTAAACCCTCCGTCACTTCCCCAACAAAACAAAAACCCAATACAATTAGAAAAAAAAAAAAGAAAAGAAGAAGAAGACGAGTTGAGGAGAGGAGAGGTAACATGTCTGGGAAATCTGTCATCTGCAGTCACATCATGTACATATGTGATGTGCAGAAGCTTTGACATTTATTACCAGAATATTAAAAACTAATTCACATTTATTTTGAAGCCCTCCATCACTTGACAGTTTAGGCTCATTTGAAAAGTTATCAAGTTTTCAAAGCAGCCCCAACCTTTTTGCTTCTCTTTACCAGCAGTGCTTTGATCCACGCCAAGTCCCTTTGCCAATTAGGTCTAATATTCCTGCATTGACTGCACATCTTGATATTTTGAAGATTATTGTATGTGCAATAAATAAATCTCTCTGAAAAGCATTGATTAAAAAGAAAAGGATGTAAATGTGTCAGTTAAAAAGTCCTAAACTTCCAAATAAAACTAAGTTCCAGATGTTGCATTGCAGTCTCCTTTTGTTAGCAGCAGAACAGCATATAGTATTCAGCAGCCATCCACCTGATAAGAAGGCAAATCTAATAAAAAGTAATACATTTGCATATCTATAGCATTAATCAAAAATAAATACTGACACTGGCCCTGATCTAACATAATATGGAGAGCAATTATTTCCGTATCCATTAGAGGAACTTCAATTAACAGACACTAGACAGTTCATCCTTCAGAGGAGAAGCAGGAGGAAAAATAGGAGCCTCAAAATTAACTTGGGTTTGCAAAATATCTTGGCAGGATGACAGTGATTTTTGATTTTCAGGAAACAATATTAGAATTCTTATTAAACTATGTGCATCTGCTTTTAATTTGCTACAAATAATTGGAAAATGCAATGGAGCTTTCCAATTAAAGCCCCACTTTATACTGTTCAATAATACCCTCATAATATTATAGCTTATGAAATGACAGGTGAGTTGGTGTATGAATAAAACATAAAGCCCTGTAATAAGAGACAGAAAAAAAAGAGAGACAGTTGTTGGGGGGCTTTTAAATGCTCAACATAATTTGCATATATTAATCTCCTCTTTTCAGCCTTATCAAGTATTCCACTGTATTTGAAGTTAAAATAGTCGTGACAGGCAGGGGTACGCTTCGTTTTTCCAAGGATTTATTACTTGTATAATTCTGGATCTTTAATAAGCCAATATGACTGATCCTCTGAGTTCTGTGGAATTTGGTTAATTGTTCCAGATGGTGCTCGCTGATTATGCAAAATTACTTTCTTTCTCCTCTTTTTTTTTTTTTTTCCCCCCCACTCTCCCTCCCAACTACACCATTTCTTGATTGACTAACATGAAGAAAAAAGATTATTTTTGGCGCAGCACTTTCATTAAGAGGCTTCTCATCAGGTTTCAAACAAAAGTTCCATCTTATCTCTCCGTGTAGTTCCAGGCAAGGCCGTACTGTGGGAGGAGATCAGCCCGCTCTTATCTCAAACCATGATGAATCTCAACTGCTTCTCCACTGCCGGGGTTATATTTTAGAATAACACAATTCTTTAGGCTGAGGGATTAAAAAAACACGATCTCTGGCTAGTGACACAAAAGTTATTATTAGTTTGTTTTGTCCTCTTCTCCGTCCCTTTTCACCACTTTCTCTGTTAGAGATTGATGAAACTACTAAGCAGCTTGTTCTGTCCGCCTTTTGCAGCGCGAGCTTCGTCCACAACTCACTAACATTCTGTTTTGCATCAGCTAAACTGAGCTGAATGAATCATTTATGGAAGTGTTATGGGGGAGGCTCGGGCAGATTTACTGCCGGTGCTTTTACTTTAGATGGAATGGGATTTCTATGAAACCGATCTTGATGTTTGAAGTAATGCCAAAGCTTACATCAAGACATGAAAGGAATGCTCTTAAAACCCACGTTTTGCTTCTTAATTTTCCTGGTCAGCAAAAGGCAAAACGGGGGG
>NC_051430.1:12342335-12358370 GCF_001649575.2 Kryptolebias marmoratus | reverse complement strand
GTGGTGGGGGGGTGGGGGTGGGGGGGGGAGTGTTGTAGAGGGAGAACAGTATTTACAGCTAATGCCTCCACGCACGCGTTCTGAAAGAACTCCTAGCAACAAATGATATAAAGGAGTGCTGAATTCAATTAAAATAAATCTGCGGCTAATAAATTACAGTGTTTACAATTTGCTCTAATTCTGTTTGGGCTAGTTATGCTTTATCCGTTAGGACTCGGCAAAATAGCTTCAGTGTTTTAGGAATAAATAAAACTGAACGTGTAAGTAAAACATCAGCTACAAAAACCTACACCGACATGGTAAGTAAACAAAAAGTCGTTCTAGCAATAATAACAATGTTTGTCCACAACAACGAGTGTCCCAGAAAAGAAATACAAGCACTGTATTTTGTTTTTTTGGGGGGTTTTTTCATCATTACTTTTCAACCAACCTGTGTTTTTGTTTTGTAACGCCTGATCTAACCAATATAAATGTCAGAGAAGTTTGAAAGTGATAGAAGATTTAATAATTAGTTGATCTCACGTCTTTAAAGTAAATGACTCCGACCTCCTCACAAGAGATTTTTAGAAAGTTAAATTGGCAAACTTTTTTTTTTAAACATATACACTCATTGCTAAATACATGCACAGTCTTTTTTTTTCCTCTCTGAACAAAAAGACGTATAAAGAATGTAGAGTTTTAAAATTGCAGTAATTTTGGCAAACTTCAAAGTGCTGAATTGTTTTGACTTCCGTTGTGTCAATTTGTGACACAAGAAAGACTCGGGAGTGTTTTAATTTTTTTCTACTTTTCAGTTTTCTTTCAGTCGTATTCCGATCTCATTTCAAGCTTAGTGTGTATGCTATGTAGGTGTAATAAAATAGGTATTTTAACTCTGTTTTGTGATTGCGGAAGTTATTGTTGAGGATAATTAGTTAATTCTGAGATGCAAAAGAAATTTATTTAACACCGACCAAAGTCAGCCTAATTGAAAAACAGCTTAAAATAGATCCTAATTCAATTCGTATGTCAGAAATCCTCTTAAACTATCCAGGTTTGATGGCAAAACATGATCAATTTCAGCATGATGGTGCCATTAAGTTTTTGAGGATCAATCCTGTATAAATTCTAATGGGATTTTTGACTGGAGCTTGAAGCCCTCAGGCATTTTTGAACCTTTTATTACAGTAAAAAAAAGAGACTTTAAATGGCTTTACATTTGGCCAGACTGGACTATGGAGTCTCATCCCTCATTGCTTTCTATTCTTTCCTGAGATGGAAGCAAGTGCTCCATTAGTTTCGGTGTCCAGACGTGGACGGCCTCAATGGATGGGCCTGTCACGGTTCCCTCATTTGCCCCATGTACAGCAGGGTTTGTTATCACACATCTAATTAGAACTTGATAAAAATATTTCACAAAAATCCAGTCATTAAACATAGTTTAAGGAGATTTATGGTCAAATATGCCTTAAAGATCTTTTAATGGCTCTGCTGACTTGTTAAGTTTGTAATTAATGATCTTCTAATGCAAAGTGTGGTGTGATTCAGAAAGCACAATGAGATTCTGGGAATGAAGTCGCTTTGGAAAAGGGCATCTGGGGCTCCCAGAAGCTATATTAAATAGTTCTGCGTAGACTGGTTTGTTTAGAACCATAAAGTCTGCTGTGAAAAGTTCAAGCACACCAGTGTTTTTGTAAAGACCATTTTTATGCTGTGGTGCAGGGAAATGTGCATAATTATAAAATAGTTGCAGGAGTTTTTTTTTTTTTTTTTTTTTAGGCGCAAAGCAGAGCAGTTTTATGTATGTAATGGAAAATGTCTCTTTTCAAAAATCAACATTTTCAGACAGCACAATTAATAATTAAATATATATATATATATATCTGTACTGTAAATGCGTTATTCTAATAACAGTCCCTGTTTCATCAGGAGAGTAATGGTATCCTTATTAGCATAATTAATGACAAATGGCAATGCAGCATTGGTGAATTGGTTCTGGGAGATGATAAATTGGTGGATGCCCAGGTTAGTGGCTGCCAAGGAGGCCTCTTTGGCTGTCATCCCTCCTGCTTCCGCCCTGGCTCGCTTCATTATTCACCATGTGAGATGCCACTTTACATTGCCCGGTGCTGTGAGCACAGAGAACTTAATAACGCCACCCACAACCACATAAGGCCCGCTGCTTTATCCACAGTCCAGAGGGCAAGTCGCTCAGCAAGGGCTTGGAGTTGTGAGGGGCAAGGCTACATGGGAAGCATCTCCTGCAGCTTCACTGATCAAAACAGATCACTCGTCAGTCTCTACTTCAGGGAAGTTGGGGCCATATGAGCCAGTCTCCAGTGCTGCTGAGTGTTTCTTGTTAGGATTTCTGGGGCTCGCCACATCCCTCCCATCATTACGGGTTAGTTTGCCCACAGAACCGCTAATTAAGAGGGGATTTGTGTAATTGTGCCTTCTGCTGTGTCCCATCCGGCACATGCAATTTACTGCCAGCCCTCTGCCAGCTTTTACACTTGTCCAGAGAGGCATACCCCATTTATACACACATTCTGCTGCACATTTACCAGCAGACACAGCTGGGGATGAATGCCAGTGGCAAGGCAGTGTCTAAAAATACTCCGTGCTGCTGATGAAAGTCTGATTGTCAATTTTATTTCAAGAGAGCTCTTAACAGCCAACCATTAGAAACTGTTATCCCACTACTTCTCAAGTGCCTATTGTTTCAAAAGTTAGTTAAAATAGATTCTGTTGCTGTAAGAAGTGACCTCACATTGAACATTTCATTCCACACATAGATTAAACTTCAACTAGGCTTCTAAGTAAAGTTGCCACAGGTGTACACGTCTTCAGACACGAGGCAACTTTAGTTATGCAGCTGTGTTTGCAGCCAGCTTACAGTAAATGTTGCTGGCTCTGCCCACTCTCATAAAAACTGATGGACCAGTGCCCGATTGGGACTGTGTTCTGGCTCAAACCCACAACCAGATTTCAAGGACTGCTTGTCACAGATAAAAAAGTAATGAGGCCATTCTATTTCAGTTTATCATTTTTGCATTTCTGTAATCACAGCTAAATTATTATATTATTATTTTAACACAAATTAATTTGTTAAAAGTCAACAGGAGGATTTCTGGATCTGTTCACAGTATGTCCATGTTAAATATTGATGCTATAATTATTTACCATTAGTGCATTTACAATACATTTTACAAATATAATGCAAAGTGAATCAAGAGTAAGCTTATGTAAAGTAATTTAGCTTCTTTCCACAGTTTCCTTTTTGTTCCCGTTTCATCTTTTTTCACCATAAATCAGAGATGTTTAGCAGTCTCAGCCTGTAGTGCAGAACTATAAACAGGCTTTCACTGGATCTTTTGCATAGCACTCTGAGCATTCACGGCACTTTTAAACTTGTTTACATTTTTGAACATTTAGATGAAATAAAATTAATATTTTAGCATAAACTAACCAACTTGCTGTCAGGAGAATTGCACCAGAACGTTGCACAAACTTCAGTGAGACTAAGGAAATAAGCAGCACACAGCCAGCAGAGACAAATAAAAATAGCTTATCAGAAACCCTCAACATCATTTCAGCATATAGTCTGTTTTAGTATCAGTGTTATATGCTTTTCAGAATGTTAATTGACTTCCAAGTAAACATTTAATAATTCAAAAGTTACACTTCCGCTTTTGCAAGAGAGACTTTTAATGTATTGAAAAGGATTTTTTTTTTTTTTGTACTCGTCTGTCTGGAGAGTTTAAAAAAGTAGGGAAAAGATAAAAGGAAAAGAATGGGTTTCACAGAGCCATAGTCATTAAAAGAATCTGAAAATAGCAACTCACTATCATCTGTTCTCATAGCACGGGTCAGGAGCTCTGACACCTCCAAAATTCCTCCTGTCAGGGTAGGGGGCCATTTGTATTCTCTCTCATTAGGCAATTTGACTAATGACCTGCCGCGGCTGCAGAGCTACTGAGGGACCCAGAGCCTCGCGCCCTCTCTCTTGCAGCAGCCTGAACACACACCCTCCATTGGAATGGCACAGATGGCATGCCCGGGCGACAAAATAAACTACAATATGTCTCCGAGATGCTGTCAGGCCTGGGCACTATTTCTCATGTCAGAGTGGGACTAAGGGCTGTGAGTGGGCATAGGGGTCCTCCTCCAGCTCTCTGTTCATCTTCTCACCATTATCTGCACTAGTGACAGAGAGAGAGAGGGGTCTGCAACTAGAATAGCATTTCTGTGGTCTGCATAAGGAATCCGGCTCAAATTGAGAGTCACATCGACATGGAAGGTATTGCCACTTCTAGCCTTGGGATGTGTCAAACGCAGCAGCTTCCAGATAAAGGTTCAGCCTATTTTAGGTTGTTTTTTTGTGTTATTTTATGCCACATAATAAAGGTGTTCATTTACACTTGCGCATTATTGCCCTCAGTTTGACTTCCTCACTTAATTCAGGAGCGAAACAGATTCACCCAAGTAATCATACCAGACAGAGATCAATGCAATTCTGCAGGATTAGTGAAGTGTAAAATAAAAGTTCATCAACATTCCTAAAGTGCTACTCTTGAGTTGTGGTTCAGGTAATATGGGGTATGCTCGATCACCCACGCATATTTTTCCATCAGTCAGCGTTGGAGCACAACTCGGTGTGCTTTATGTGTTTGTGTGTGAGCGAGTGTGAGTATGGCGGCGCTTGTGTTGTCTGTAGTTGTGTCTGTTGGAGCTGTGGAAATGCAATGTGTAGTGTTGCTGAAGTCCTGGGTGACAGTGCATCCAACAATGGAAGAGTGAGGGATTAGTGCTCAGCCCAGCGTACGAGAGAGCCCTTCCCGCCCTGAAACAGCCATTCATCTGTGCCCAGGGGCTGGAGATGACAATGCAGCCATTGCTCATTGCATCTGACGGAGCCATTAATAAGGCAATGATCCACACGGGGCCCGTGCTGACTTCGTTCTTTACACTACAATCACTCAAGCCACAGGGTCCTCCTTACTTAACACCACCTCTGCGCTCACAGCCATCATCATCACCATCATCATCATAGTGACTGTACCAAAAGTCCTGCCAGATGTTTTTGTATCGACTGCACTCACATCCTCCAAATAACTGCACAACTCCCCACGCTGGAATACACACGAGTTAATGGAGTGTAGCCTGGCCATTTGAGCAGCTTAGACATGTTTCATACTGGGATTCCTGCTCAGAAGATTGGATTTACATTATTTTTGCCCTTTGCACCTTCAGATTACTTTATAGTACAGCACCCATTCCTTACCACCAAGTCATCTCCTGTGCCTCTCCATTTGTCTGGATGTAAGATAGGCTCTCTAGTATAGATGGTTGAGGAATACAAAGTGAGATCTGGTTTTAAATGTAATCCTTGAGCAATAAAGAAACTCTCTGGCCTTCAGCTCTCTGCATTCATCTGTCCATGCCGTGCAGATCCATCAGCAGCCACAATCTCTGCTTCCCATTCCTGGTTATTGATTTAAATGTGTTCTCCCTGCCTACCTCTGCCCAGTGTTGGTGCTGCCAGCAACAAAGTAGTGCATGTTTGTGCACATGTAGCTATGAGCTTAAACAAGCCATTACACCAGCTGCCTTGGCTGGCTTCTCACTACAAATAAAATCACACCTTAAAGGTTGCACTGGTAAAATGGACCTGACTTTTAAAAAGCTTTTGAGGGGGACTTAAGTAATTTCATTATCGGTTAGCTGATTGGTGCCCCACCTTGATGCAGACTGAATTATCTAAAGCCAGCAAATCACCGGGCTACGACCGTTGGGAGACAAGCTGGCGATTCTAAATTGCAAAGAAATTGCAGAAAAATTGGTGACTTTTCTGTTGCAGTTACTGAATTCTTAATATTTGCAGCCATGTGATCAGGGAGCTGTGTGACAGTGTTTTGACTTAATTTTGACAATCGCAGCCTATTTTTGAGTGCACAACTTGCACAACTGTATTCTGTCCCATGCACATTAATTTGTTGCCCATCCCCGCCCACATGATACCGGCCTCAACCCCATTTGTTTTCCATCATAAGGAGAACTCCAATGCAGGTGTCAAAATACAGCATCAGTTCTCTAGAAATATAGGAACTAAACTGAGATGTGTTCGAGACACTGAACACTGAGACACAGAAAAAATTTGTGACCTACATTTTTTGAACTTGTTCAAAATTCAAGCAACAAGACTGTTCGCCTCTGCGAGTCACGGGCAGAAACTGAGAATCCCTGCAAACATTTTGAGACATTTTAAAGAATGTCACTCCATAGAACAAATGAGCACATTTTGGTACTTAGCCTTTTTAACTTTATTGGGTAAAACCAACCCCTCACTTTTGGCTGCCAGTAAAATCAATTGCTGAAATAACAATGATCAATGATGAACAACTTCATATAGCAAAACTTTTATATAAATGGCCTGAAGAATCTTCATTCGCTAATTAGAAATAACCAAACCACCCAGTGACATGATGGGTCAGATCCTCACATACCTCCATAAAAATCATTTAATCCCAATGAGCAATACATCTCTTAATCCTTCCCACTTTTTTTTACTAAGCTACTTTATTTAATTACTTTGGTTTTCTGTCGAGCGTTGAACTTACAGTAAATGCATTGTATCATAATTGTAATGAATACGATCCTTCAAAGAGAGTTAAGAGTAGTAGTAGTGACATTTAGATATTTTATCTTATTCAAAATAACTATGCTAAGGTGTAAAATTGAATAACAGATGAACAGATACATAACGACAGCACAAGACGGCTTTCATGATCCATTATTTACTCCTCTCTGCATGTGACCTTCCACCAAAATCTCTTTGTCTTCTTCTCTTTACGGAGAACTAAACAAAAACAGAACCTTGAATTTTTAAAATCATTATTGTTTGCTGTGCCAAATGCAATGCAGCAACTTGTAAGCATGACACAGCTATTATTTCAAATAGCATCTTTTTTTTATCAAAAAGAGATGGTTTCCTCTTCTGAGAAGAAGGAACTGGCCTGAAGCTGCGCTGCTTTACTTTATGATGTCGACATTTGACGATTTGAGCAAAATATTTCATTATTTAAATCATTCTGTAAACAATATATGAGTTTATATATATATATATATATATATATATATATATATATATATATATGGTAAGTGTAGTTTTATCTAGGAAATGTTGAAGATATAAAATTAGTCTGTTGTCTTTGTAATTACAAACATCAACACACAGTATAGTATTCAGCTCAGTGCACTTCTGTGTACAAATTTAAAAAAAATAGTACTAGAAATGAGTCTTTTCCTTCGGCCCCTAATGAGAGCCTGCTGCGTTGATTACAAAGATCATATTGCATGAAACTTCTATCAAAAGCGCCAAACCATGGATCTATGTAATAACCTAGAAAGTAAAGCAACCCGCATAAGTGTCAGGGAAATTTTTATCATTTCAAACTTTTAAATATGAAGGCGAACAAGAAAGGCCTGAAGGATTGCCAGCTCCCAAACGATGACTCATGAAAAGCTCCAGCTTGCTTTTATGAGTTCCTTTTCCTGTGCCAGCGGTCTGATGGACTGTGGGCTAAAGAGAATCAGTTTGAAGCTGGGCCCCTTGATATTTGGAGCTCTTGTCAAAGCCGGCACCGGCAAAGTTTTGTCACTCCAGAATTGGGAGTTTTTACAATGAAGCCTAGCAGCTGCAGTTTTCCCTTCAGCTTGGAAACGAGAGGCTTTGTGCTTCTTGTCACCCTGTGTTAATTTGGGCCCTAATGTATTTTATAAACAAAGGGCTGCTCTCTAGCCTGACAGTCGTGACACCTTGATTCCAGTGCAGGATGCATGCAGGACGGGGTTACACCATTAATAATCAACTGGCAGCCATCACACCGTTTTAACCACGATCATTATGATAAAGGGCATACACTTAATTACAGGCCTGCTTAATTATAGCTCTGTTGAAGCTCGTTTGTTTGGTCAAATGCTAATTATACCACCACGCTCCTGGCAAGTCCTCATTTCAATCCACTTTTTCCTAGCTGAACAGTGTGGCTTATTTTCATGCAAATTTGATATCTCGTGAATGTTTTGTCTCTCGTCTCTCCGCTTTTTTTTTGTGCCTATAGTGCGAGTGTGTCTTTGTTTCAGAGGTGAACATCTCTCAGACAAGACGGAATCGGGAATAATCAAGAGTAATTAAACTGGAAAAGGGCTGGGGAAAGGGCTGGGTTGGAGGAGAGAGTGGAGGTGCTCGAATACAGTGGAGAATAAAAAAGCCTTTCATCTTCTCCCAGTAGACAGAAGGAGGGGAGGCGTTGGGGTGCCACGGGATGTTGATAGCGTTGCTGTTTTTATAATCCCACGTTTAGCCTTGTGAAAATAACCGGGACCAAGAATAGAGATTAAAATGTTTTTTTTGTGTAAATTTCTAACTTTTTTTGTTTTTGTGTCTGATTTCTCCTCTCTTATTTATTTCCAGCTCTGGATGATGTGCCGTTCGTTGTCTCCGAGAAGTTTAATGAAAAGCGCCAAGAGGTAAAAGTTTTTTTTTGAGGGGCAGGACAGAGATGATAATGATAGCTCTTTCTTCAGGTGAAGACCACTTCTTTCCCCTTCCTCTCTTTCCTTCCTCTCGTTTTCTTCCCCTGCTTTTCTTCCAGACTGAGTGATGAATGCGTGCAGTCAGGCAGAGCTGGCTCAATGCAGTCCATTTGGCTGGCTGGCAGTGGTTGTCACTATAGCCCCGTTTGTATTGACACAGAGAGGGAAAGGATTAAAGATTTTAAGCATGCTTACTTAGCCATGAGCCTAACCGCCATGTTTCATGTGTTTTCTTTTTTTTTTTGTTGTTTTTTTTCCCCCCCTTCTTCTTCTTCTTCTTCTTCCTCTCCCTCCTCCTCTCTCTGCTTTTGATTTCAGATGCAGCAAGTCAATTTAATGGGCATTACGATCAAATCCCTGGCAGAGATCGAGGAGGAAGTGAGTAGAGGCTGCAACGCTCGACTGCCGCCAACGCCGCTGGCCCAGAATGCAAAGCAAACGGTCTTGGGGTTGTAATTAAGTGTCTGAGACAGCAAGGCCCTGTTGGCTCCACTAAGCCCCAATTGAATAAAAGCATGGCCATGCTAGGTAGCCATTCTCTCTTAAAAGCTTCGCCTCCCTTTCCTAAATTATTGACTTTTATTCCTCAACTCTTCCCTCCAACAGCTCAATCTAGACTCTCGCCCGGTGCTCTACATCTTAAGGAGCCTTTCTGGTCAGTTTCTACATGTTAAACTTCTTTGAATCTTCCAATCAGCCTCGAAGTTAAAAGTAAGCGATATTGGACTGTAGAGCAAATGAAAAACACTACAAAGTTTTCCACATTTCTGATGAAATACTGTAGCCTACAGGCATCTGTAGGAAGAAAATCGTCTGTGCGCGCGGCTTCTAGTGTTTGCGCGAGCAAGAGACAGAAAGAGACTTAGTGTGTCTTTGTCTGAGTGTGTGTGTGTGTGTGTGTGTGTGTGTGTGTGCTTTAAAGAGAGTGACAACCCCCCTTCTCTCTCATTAGCACGGTATCTTGGTATCAGAACTGCCAGGAAGTGACAGACCACTGTAAAAGAACAGGTGCTGTTGGGTTTGAGATGTTACAGAGCAAACACTCCCTCATCAAACCGGGTGTCTGTTCTGCACTCTGCCTCTGTCTTCTGTCACATACTATCCAAATCACAGAGAGTCGCCATCTTGTCATATGGTCATCTGAATGAAGCTCATTGTCGGCGCAGGTATTAATGGCACATACGTGTGCATGTGTGTGTGTCCAGAGTGGAGACAGGCTGACTGCTCATCCTGTATGTTCTTGTCTTTTATTCCTTCCTACTCCCCTCTCCACTCTCGCTTCCTCTCCTCCTCCTCCTCCTCCCTTTTCTTCTCAGAGAGTGTGATTAGCAGGAGGACACATGGTGAGCTGAGCCGGGGAAGAGAAGGGAAGGGCATGAGAAATCATTAATTACAGCCGCGCTGGAGCTGATGAAGTAAATGTGAGATAGTGTAACACACAGGATTTAGTGAAGTGGACGACAGCACAAGATTAATGGCGGGGCCAGGCTGATGAGGATAAGTCACAGCTTAGCTTGATAATTAGTTTCCAAGTGGAAACATCCCTCACCATTGTGTTATTTTTACTTCTCTCCTCTTATTATCACACCACGATGAGATGTGCACAACAATGGGCAGTGATTTTATGGAAAACAAGCTGGAAATAGACTTCACCTTTTTTTTTATTATTTTTTATTTTTCTCTTTTCTGCTTTCAAGTTAATAACTCCTGTGCTCATGGTTTCTTCTGTTCACGCGGAGCAACAAAGGCATGCTATTTAAACTCAGAAAAAAAGGTTTTGCCTTGTTATTTCCTACTGTTGTCCAGAAGAGGTCACTGTCCGAGCTTGACATCTGAGATTTCTTTTTTTTTTCTTCTTCTGCTCCTTAAAACTCAGAAACGCTCTCTGCGCTGATCCTAATTGGCTTGTTTTTCATTACAAAAAAGAAAGAAAAAAAAAACAGATTAATGAAAGAGATGTACTTTCAGGGTTTCTCCATGTGCACATGTAGTTGAGGAAAACTGTTGTAATCACAGTCACAGTTGTAGATAAGACCATTTCCTAACAGGCATCACTTAAGCCATGTCTGAGATGATGTTGGTTCCAGCAATTAGGCATTCTTTTCATTTCCCAAATGACTCGCAAAACTTGCGGATATTATAATTGCTTTTAGCCACGCATATCTAATTTGTGTCTTTTTAAGTGTTAATTAGTAAGCGATTTAAAGTGACATCTTTATGTAGTTTGCTCTGCTGAAAAATGTTGTTGGCGTCTGGCTAATGATTTTTAGAGAGAGTGGAAAGAAAGCGTGCGCGTGTGTGTGCGCGTGCACACATGACAAGGTTTTCATTAGCACCTATGTATGATTGGTTTTTAGTGCTTGTGGGGAGTTCTCTGCCTGTTCCTGTGTGTGTGTGTATGTGTGTGTGTGTGTGTGTGTGTGTGTTTCTGTTCGAATGAATGGAGGGACAGTAGTGTACAGGGGTGTGTAAGAGGGAGAGCTCCAAATAGAGGTGGAATTAATGAAGACAACATGTCACATATTTTTGGCAGTGGAGCAGGGACAGGAAATGAAGCTCGGCTCATCTGGGTGACTGCCGCCCATGTTCTGGTGTGTCACTGTCCTGTCAGCCTGTGTGTAAAACTGGCAGACATTGATACATGCTCTCCCTGATAACACCCCATTCCCCCATCCATCATCCACACACACACACACCCCAACACACCCACACATACACACTAGTATATTTATTTACTGTGCCAGATGTTGAGACTGATTTTTGTGTGGTGGAGGGGGCTGAATTCTTTCACAAATAATAGGCTTGTGATATGTGACAGTTCGGGTAACTCGCAGCTTCACCACAAGTAGATGAAGGGCTTCTTTTTTTTCTTCTTTCCACCAAGAGCACCCGATTTCAAATTTTCAGCTATTGTGGCTCAGAGGCTTCTGTTGGAGAGTTGAAAACTTCTTTCGGTGATCATAGAGCATCACCTAGTGCTTTGGGACAGTAATACAACTGTTGGCTGCTGGCTGCTATTACACAACATGCACGCACACAGGATGAAAACAAAAGGTTTAGAAACAAGAACCCCATTCCACCATCACCTGCATCAACACACATCCAGCCAGTTCTGTTCACACAGATATGTTTAAAAAAAAACAACACATTCACACCTTTCAGCCACTTCACCACAAAGTCTGAGTCACTTCAACACAAAACTGCTTCCAAGTCTGAGCGTCACACCAACTAACAAACACTAAAATGTTTCATCATTGCTATTTTCTATTAAAACCTTCTTTTCACGATTTCTTAATATATTAGTACAGTCCCATAGATTAGATTAAGTTTGAATTAATTTAGTTTTAAATAAAGTTTCAAAGCCATGTTAGTTTAACTTTTACGCTTTTAAAATGGATAAAGGGTCGTAGTTCAAGATCTACTGTAAATTGGTTAGCGGTGCGCATGTTGTCTGCACCAAAGTCTTTAAGACAATATTTTATGGCCGGTAGCTTAAAGTCAGAAGACACTTTGACAGTGAAAAGTGATTGATTATTACACCACTGACGGAAGCGCTGACTTTTTTTTATTAGTTTGTTTTAAAAAGACATCTTAAAGTGTTGCATCTTCAAACAGCAACAAATGTGCCCAGTTTTATAATATTCATTGCAAAATGTAAATTCAACATGACAGCTTCTATAGTGATCAGGAAATTAAGAACAACAACAACCAAGGAATACACAATTATATGTAATACAATTTTAAAGAACAACTTTTACAGAAATATTAATCACTTATATAAGTTACTCCAACATATTTTGCTTGAAGGTATTTATTAGACCTTTTATTTTTACTTAGTTTAATGTCTACCTCTAATATGTACCCAGTGATGTGAAGATACTTTCTTTAACTAACTAAAAGCAAATGAACCAGATTTGTTTTATGCCAACTGCTTTTATAAATTGTTATGTCTATTCTCCGCCACAAGAGGGCAGCAGTTCTATACATTTTCAGAGCCTTCCTTCTCTAATCACCTTTTCTGCTCAGTTTCCTGCTTTGGTGATTTTTCAGTCATTACATCTTAAATAATAGTTTCACTGCTTCAGTTCTGAATCACAATTTTCAAATTATGTTTCTTAAGATTCTACATTTCAAATTATTGGATTTTTTTTTTCCACTTGTTTTTGTGTCATAAGGACTTGATGGTTTTGTTTTTGCTACTATAATCTCATTAATCAATGTGTTTACATCCTCCCCTTTCTCTCCCTCCAGTTTTACTACAACTTCGGCACAGAGCGAAGCATCGTTCAGTAACCCTCTCCGCTCAGCTCCCTTCTGCAGTCGCTGGAACAGACGGACAAAAAGGAACATTTGTGATTTGAAAATCAAATTAAGGGAAAAGTTTGGAAGATATTGCAACATTTATCTAATTTTATACATAAATGTTAGACAAGAATTGATTCTATTTAAATAATTTATGGACATGTCTGCAACAATGTACTTTGCATTACGTTTTTATGAATGTTTGAACTCATAGAAAGTCTAATGTTGTGTTCCACCTTAGTAGTGGCTATGCTGAAGATGAATCCAAATAATTCACATTTTTAACTAGATGTAATTATTAAACGTGTGCGAGCTGTGACTCACGTTTTGGCCCAACAGAGTAACACGTCTGCTGACGGTGAGGGAGGCACACAAACACGTCCGTCAGATGTTCATTTTCCAGAAGACGCGTCCTTCCTTCAGAAAGTTCATCATGAGCAACATGCAGCAAGGAAGAGCGGAGCTTCGAGACGAGGGAGTTTTTACCCCCGGCACCCACCCACGTCAACAGTAACCGCTCGACTGAGTCAGCTTTTTAAGAACGGGACTCCATGAAGAGGAAAATTTATCCAATTAGAAACATATATAGCATATATATATATATATATATATATTGGAGGAAAATTATTTAGAAAATGATGATGAGTTCTTTCACATGGAGTTTGCTGGAGTGAGGCAAAGTTGGAGTAATTTCTGCGGGTCAAAAAACTATCCTCAATATTTTCTAAAGTAAACACCTCACCGCACAGTTGTTAGGCAGAGTTTACACTCCAGTACCAAAAAAAATCACAAATGCCTCATTGCTGATGCTCCTGTGAGAATCCATCAGCACATTTTCTTCAGCCATCAGACACACACGAACTGTTATTAATTAAACTCTCGTCCTGCTAAATTTGTAAACTTAAAGATTCTGCCGACAGTGCTGGATTTATGTGTTTATTTATTTTTTAAAAATTCTGACTAAAACTTCTGGCTGCTTTGGATATTCACAGGTGTTTAACGAAGCGCCTGGCAGATGACAACCCTCCGCGAGCGTGCGTTCTGCTCTGCAGCAAGAAATCAGAGCGGCTAAGGGTTTCTCTGCAGAGGGAGCAGCTTTCACGCTCCTTCATGAAGGTGACACTCATGTCAGTGATGCCCTGGAGCACGCGTCAGGCTTCAGCAGCCCTCCTCCCTGCTGTTTATATGCTGCACATATACAGTGTGCCATATGGATACTGTATTCCCACGTAACCTGCACAGGCACAATGTCAGCCTGTGAAAACCCTTCTTTTATTGTTGAAATTCCTTTTAGTACTGTTTATTATAGGAATTTGGAGTATCTTTTTTGTGTTAATTGAGATGAAATTACTTCTATCAGCTGATTACCCAACCTGGACTAAGTTTTTCTAGGTAACAGTTTAATTCTGCCTTTTGAACATAAAGGATGAATTAATTATAGAAGTACTACACATATTTTATCCAGAGCCAGCTGTATCTTAATCTTCTTTTATTCCGTTAAGATTACAGTGACCATCTGTGGTTCTACCATAAAACAGATCTGACTTAAAAAATATTTGCTACAAAACTGAAGTAAAACAAAAATAAAAACGATTAGGACTTACCACGCTGCTTGCTTTAGGCTCTCAGTAGTTTAAAAAAAAGAAGTAAACTAGACAAATAGGAATAGCTATCTTCTTTAAATAAATCTCCACTTAAACATCCTGCAGAGAGCTCTGTGAGTGTTTCTGGGATCAGACATCGGCTAAAGTCTGCCGTTGGCGCTGCAGGTCAGATGTCAGCGTTGGGGTTAAACTAATCACCAGATATGTTGCAAGAGGAACTGTAGAGGCAAACCCTTCAGATGGGTAGTTTACAAAAACAAGTTAAAACAAATTTTAATATATAAATAACAATTAATAGAAAGTATGTACTATTAGGCAGATGTATATTTAAGCAACAAGAACGTATCAGAACTAATCAGAGTGGATAAAAAAGCATCCCAGACAGGCTGAATCTTTTTATATTAGTTGGGGTATGAAAGTGTGCGTCAGCAGATAAAATACTAGAAGAATAACAGTTGTAGTCGAGGATTCAATATTCTACATCATAAAAGACACAAAAAAATCGTGGGAACTCTCTGGGGACGAGGCTGAAAACTGAACTTAAATGGCAGCGATCCTTGGTCCCCTTCAGTTTACCCCATTCTGTTTGTGGAAATCACTAAAAGTCACCGTCGGTCTTCACAAAGTTTAAACTCCACCCTGCAAATAAACAAACATAAACAAGATCCCAAATTCTGCTGCTCTTCTCTGAGCTGAGCTCATTAAAGCTCATTAAAGGTGAAGCTCGAAACTGTTCAGTGTTCTCAGCAATAAAGTTTAAAAGACTTTTTTTCTGGGGGTGAATATGGGATGGATTCTCTGACTTCATACCATTCTAACATTCATGATGTTATAAGAGAACATCAGGGCTCATCTTGAACTTCCTTGATGGCACTCTTACAGATATTTATGCAACATATACACTGCTGTCATGGCGAGATGTCTTGTTTCAGTCGTAGGCCTGCTTATTTCTGCCAAGTCGTACTCTGAACACGTTTCAGTAGCAGTAAAATTGTCAAACGTGCTGAACTGGTCTGCCTGCACTTCAGATGTGTCACCAGCTGAATTAGTTTGTTGTGTAAAATGAAACCCCAGTAAATAAGGCAATAAACTGCTAAACAGCTAACATGGAAGAATGGGCAAAAACAATCAGACTTCCTTTTTTTTCCCCGCTTGTTTTATTTCAGTTTTTAATTGTTTAATGGAGCTTAAAGAGTCTACAAAATCAATGTAAATAGTTTAGCACCAGATGTTTTTTTAAGACATTTAAAATTTGTTACCTCTAACATACCAAAGCAACCTCCAGCCCCCCGGGTCACTCCTGCCCCGTTTGGCCACGGAGAGTTCGGGTGAGCTGAAGTTGAACCGATCAGCAGAGCAGCACATCAAAGCCCCACCCTCTGCGAGTGCGCCAGATGTCTCGTGGTCATTTTTAAGCTCACACCCGGCTCCGTGACACGCAGCCGTGTGCGAGCATGTAGACAGAGGTAGATGGGCCGCTTGGAAATTGGAAAAGGAAGCCTGTATTTATGAGGTGGTTTGAGTTGCTGTGTTAAGACGGGCTCAGCCTGCC
>NC_051430.1:12333431-12342309 GCF_001649575.2 Kryptolebias marmoratus | reverse complement strand
CCCCCCTGAGCTGAGGTGACCAGAGACACAGTGAGGTGAAGGAGTGAAGGCAGGAGGCCTGTCAGGACGAGTGCAGACCAGAGCTGGACTCTCAGGCAGGTGATGCAACAAATCACTCTGGCATAAGACAAACAATGCTTTTCTTTAACCTTCCCCGTTATCTGAAGCTGGTAAAGAAAAAGCACTAAACAGGCAAGTTCTAATGCACACAGAGAGTCACTTTTTTACCGCTTTACCTCCAGCGTTTTGTGTTTGTTTGTTTTCGTTGCTCTCATCAAGCGTCTGAACTCAGGGGTGAGACGTGTGGTCTTCACCGCAGCGCCTTAACAAGCCCCTGAGCTGCACTCAGAGGGGAGCTGCACATCATTTCTGTCCTGCTTCAGCCAGAGGTAAGATGAGTGATGTCCCAGAGCAGGGAGCCCTCCCTCTCCTTTTCCTCCCCCACACAGCAGCTCTCCTCCCCGCTCCCTCTCTCTCTCTCTCTCTCTCGCCCATGTGAGTCACATTACTGTAATTGTGCAGGGATGGAGTCAGGTGTGAGGTGATCTCTCTCTCTCTCTCTCTTCGCTCCCTCCCTACCTCCCCTCACTCGTTTTCTTTTTGGCACATGTTGGGAAATGACCAGAAAGCATCTCTCTCTCTCTCTCTCTCTCTCGTTCTCTTTCCCCTGTAACACTGCCTGGAACACAGAAATCAATTAACTCCTTTCAAGTCAGATCAAAGGCCCAACGCACCGACCGGGTCTTACCGAGACCCTGTGGGACAATTAGCTCTGCCCCTGGACAGCGACCAGGTCGGACGGATGAAGGGAGGCTGCCGCCGCCGCTCACCGACGTGTGAAGCAGTCGTAAACAATCGTTGGGACGTTCTTGAAAAGAATTCCGAATGGCACGTCACTAGTATGCCGCTTTCTTGTGCCCTAACGTGACAGCCTGAGCGAGGGATTCGTCTGCTCAGAGATGATGATGAAAGAAAACATTTTGCAGTGATCATTATGTTATATTCAATTTGTGTAAATAGTCTCAGGAAAAAAAAACAAAAAACAGGCCTCACCTTATCAGCAAGACACCAAGATCGACTCTTAGTGTTTTCTGTTTGCAGATATTTTGTTATTTTTGCTGCTATTTAGGGTCTTTTTCTAAGGATTATGTCTGCTGTCAGTTAGCAACTGTCTTATTATCTGATATTTTGCATTTCTTTGTGCTTGTCTTTTACTTTCAAACAAGCAACAGAAAGTCTGCCGAAAATCATTTCCTTAGGCCACTTGACTTTTGTTTATTTTATTTTCCATTCATTCAAAGTGGGAAGCCTCTTCTGTATGTGAGGTTAACACAAGCACCCGGCTGCGCTTCCACATCCTTTGTCTTCCACAGATATTAAAGCTCCGGCGGCTCCTGTTAAGTAATCTCTCCATCAGCACTGTGGTGGTACGGAGTGTGACATCAAACCCATCGAACACGGGTGGAGGTGACTTGAGTTTTTTGTCCACAGACAGGTGCACTGACCCTGTCCACCCTCGAAGGTGCCGCGTGCGTTTTATTGGACATTTATGGCCAGCCAGCATTTTTTTTTTTTTTACCAGCCAGCTGGATGCAATAAAGGGCCAGCTCCTGAGCTCTGGCTGCCCGGAGGATTTCCCAGCAGCCCCCGTGGGACCTCTGGCTAGTTAAGATGTTTATTAAGCTGAAAGTGGTCCAGGGGGAAAACACAGCACTTCTGAGAGATTCGGGCCAGCAGTTTTCTTGTTAGTCAGCGCGCTCCCCGGAGGATTGGGTTTCTTTTCCTTTCAGACCTCGTTGGGAGGACGGGGTCAGTTCACAGGGCGCAGGGGTTGACCAAGTGGTAACTAGGCACATGAACCCAGGAAGGCAAATATCTCGATACCATCAAGGTCAGCTTGTTGGGATTCCCACAGTACCAAAACTCACATAGATCAGCTCCAAGCACCGGCTTCAGCTCGAAGAGTAAAGTTGTTTTGATGATGAAATTCCCATCTCCATTGATGAGAAACACTTTAAAAGCAAGCATCCAGGCTTGCATCACTTTCTGGTCAGTCTTTCCATTTAAAAAGGTGATGCTTTTCTGTTTATCAAAGGGAAATGTTCTTATTAACCCGGAGTTTCTTTGGAGTCTGTCTGGAACATTGCGACATTTGTTCTGCTAGCTGTTCGACAGATCTTGACCCCACTAAGCCCCGCTGCACCTCTAGTTCAAAGCCTTGCTCCGTCGCCTGCAGCACTCTACCCTAATAACTTCAGTTCGCCCCTATTTTGCATCGTTTTTCAGCCTTTGAGGAAAAAGTTAAAATTGCGTCTTTTCTGCTCAGCGTGATAAATACTTTTTTTTTTTTTTTTTTGGGAGGGTGGGTTCTCATTTAACTGTGAACTTTGGCAAGCACGCCGTGGATTGCACATGCTGAAAGCGATGAGTTGGTTTTTTTTTTTGTTTAAGTGCTGTCTGCCTAATGTTCAGGACAGATTAGAAATGTTCGCCTGTGACAGATGCTGTCTCGATCCTCACTACCAGATCCACCCAGCTGCAGAACATCTGGGTGGATTTCTACCTTTTCCTCTGAAGTGCGGCCTACTATTGGCACGCTCACAGTCAGATTTGCGCACGTACGCTCACATTCTGTGCGCACAAAACCCGTCCTCTGCATTTAGCGGAGACAAAGAGTTGCACGTTTACAGATGTCTGCAAAAAGCTGGCCCCGGTAAACAGATTTTCCGCTTTGCTGGTTCCCAATTAATTCATCACACTTTTATTTTGTCTCTTGTCATTAAATCGGCAAGTGCCGTGCACGCCTGGATCAACATTCTGCTCACTATTAGTTTTCCTCGCTCAGAAAGAGCCCTTCATATAGCTGCCAGTTTGTATCTAGTTGTGTTTGGACTATCCTTCAGTGCTGCGGCCGCAGCCTGCCAACACATGCAGTTTATTCAGCAGTCGGAGACTTTTTGCACTCCACATGAAGGCCGACGCTTGTTGCTTGTGGCATGCATCCTAAAATCATGCCCCCGGCCTCCTGCCGCGTGAACTTTGTCCTCTGAGGAAACGGTTTGTTGAGCGGCAGAGCCACTGAGTGACTCTATCATTCGATGAAAGAAGCAGCAAATCTCACCTGAGCAGAAGCACTTCTGCTGAGAGGAACCAAGCAACAGCATACGGCCTGCATTCAGCTCTGCCGTGAATTTTTAAATAGCCTTTCTTGGATGAAGATTTATAATTTCTTTGGCGCGCGTGAAGTCACACGGACACGCACACACATGTGGGTACGTGTTTGACTCAGGCGCTTCGAGACTATAGTTTAATTTAGTCTAAAATTACCGGCAGATAAGTTGTTCCTGATGTGCCTGAACGTCTCATATCGGGCTTTGTTTTGCTTTCGCCCGAGTCTGAAAGAAGACTGGAGGAGACTAAAGTTCCCACGTCGCAGAAAAACACAAAGTAAAATAGAATTTAAAGTTTTCACTCCGCCAAGGAGGTTATGTTTTCAGGAGTGTTGGTTGGTTGGTTGGTTTGTTGTTTTCGTTCACAAAACTTAAAAACTAACAAACAGATTTTGGTACAATTGCCAGGTTGTCACAAGAAAAAGTTTATTTATTTTTATAATAATAATAATAATAATAATAATAATATTAATACTATAAACTGGACAGTCATTTTTCTTATTACATCATGTTTAGGTTTTTGTTTAAAAATAAACTAAACTTGTAAAAATACATTATGCTTTAAAACAAATCTCTGTTAAAGCAGAAAAAGGATTTTTTAAATTGGAAAAAAATATGGCGCAAAATAAGAAAAAGACTATACAAAAATAATAATAATAACAATAATGTTAATAATTTGAATTACGTGTTTGTTTTCAGTAAATTGAAATACTTAATTGTGGCATAAACCAAAATTAGTTTGTGTCTTCTATTTTGTAATAATAACATTTTAATTGTAAAAACATTTTTACTCACTTTAAACATCTGGGAATATATATATATATATATATATATATATATATATATATATCCCCAGATTTGCTGTTGTAGTTTTTTTTACTGGTTGAGTCAAACGGATCACAATAATATAAAAAAACAAGAGATAACAAAAATTAAAACTTTTAGGTGGATGTCTAAATAAAGTACAATATAGAAAACAATCAAAAACTAATAATAGTATTAACATATTAACATAGTATTATTGATAATAATAAACTCTGCTAATGTAGAATGGTTTTGGCTGTTAGGAGTTTCAAATAATAATCTTGATCAGCTTTTATTACACTTGTTAAAAAGTTTATCTTATAAAAGATGACAATCAACTACAACAGCCAACCAATACAATTAAATGATAAAAATCCTAAGATTTATTCATACCAATTTTTTTGAAATGTAGAGAATTACTTTTTATATTTTAAACCCAGATCCAACTGATTTGCTTCAAAGTTTCATTCAGCAAAAATACATTATTTATGTCCTCGAAGACATCTCTGAATAATGCACAGAATTTGCAGCACTTGATCCACTGACATGTTATCAAACTAACTTGATGTTGTTGTTGATGAATGTTTGGAGGACGAACACACAGAGTTGTACTTGGCGTGTTCGTCCAGCAGGGGGCGGTGTTGTTGTTCAAACAGGGCTCGTGCAGCTGAGCTGTAGTTTGGTTTGAGAGACAGCCTGCAGGGATCTCTGTCATCAGATTAACCTGTCTTAAAGAAAACCACTGACCCCGTTTAGAATAATGATATTAGTTTTTTTAAACATATTTAATTTAATTGAGACTGCGATTAAACAAATCCCGTTTTATCTTTGATCTTTGTTGATCAGAAACATGCCTGCCTCGTCGTGTAATCTAAAGAAAATAAATGAACAAGGAACAGAAAAATGTGAACAAAATATATTAATTCACACCTGTGGTTGAACTCATAGATATACAGCAGAAATTGTTTGTTAAGGAATTAAAGATCGCAAAGTGGAAAATATTTATCTTTTAAATCTGTCTCGTTGTCCTAACTATTTCCTGTCAACTTTTAAAAGTTAGATGAAGTCCTCAAATTTTCTGGATTTACTAAATAAATTGTGAACATTCATGTTAAGTTATTAAAACAAGTTGTAAATGTGACCTTCTTTTGTAATTATCTATAATTAACCAAGTCCCAGCTCTGTTTTAGTTTATATTTTTATCATTTTTCCCCCCAGCTAGCTCAGGTAAACGGATTGCAGACTCCGTATGTCAGCTTGCCTTCACACAGGGGCCCGTCAGGCCATTTGTCAGGAACTCAATAAATTTGTCAGAGGAAGAGATGGTGAGGAGGAGGAAGAAAAAAAAATCTGAATCCAATAAATCATAACGTAAACAAATCTGGCCACGGGTTGACAGAGCTGTATTATACTTTTGGTCTAATCCTCGGGGAGCAGGGATTATCCTGCAGTATCATTTTTTTCATTTTCATTTTTTATTTTATTTTTTTTTTTTGGGGGGGGGGGGCTGCTTCAGTGAGATAGGAAGAGGAAAAAAAAAAGAAGAAATATGTGAGCGGAAAGAAGAACTTCACAGTTTACCTCTGTCTTTGCACTTTTGTGCCTGAGCAGGAATTAAAGAAGAAATAATTCACCTAATTTAGGACACATGAACCCATTGTGGAGTGAAATCCTGAAAAGGTGGGGGGCGGTGGGGGTCTCCTCGGGCCTGCGGGCAGAGCCCCGGGTTGTTGTTCTTGTAGCAGCGCTCGTGCCTGTTTGTTTGCTGCTAAAAAAAAAAAAAAAAATGAAGCGCTCGTTTTCTTCCAGGAGTTAAAAACGCGGAGAACCCAACGGGATCAGCAAAGTCGGATTCAATTCCAGCTGATCCACGACTCCCCAACCTCCTGCGAGCCTCAGACTCGTGCAGCAGCAACACTTCATGGCTTCAAAAATAAATTAAAAAAAAATAAAAATGCAGGTTTTGCGCAATATTAATTCTGAGCGGATCAAGAAACAAATTTAGTTTTTTAATGTTTATTTTTCCCCTTTAAAAAGAAAAGCATAAAGGAGCTTGACTATAGCTTTGTGTCCCCCTTTGAGGACAGGAAGGCTTCCTCTCATTCTCCGCAGAGTTTCTCCTCAGATCCTGGACAAATCGGTGCAACTTCGTCCGAACTGCGCCGTTTCAGACCTCCTGCTTCAGCCGAAGTTTGTGCGGGATTTCTCGGGGGGGGAGTTTGCAGCACGGAGAGCCTCCTGGCTTGAGCTGCAGCTGCAGGCCTGACTTTTTGGCTGCTGTCAGCAAACACAAACAGCGCGAACGCAAATCCTGTTTTACTCTGGTGTTAAAGAAAAAAGTGCGCATTTTTTTTTTAAATCCTGCTTTTAAAGCGTTCGTTCAGTCCCATTTTACAGAAACTCTAAATAATTATCTGAGTGCAATTAGTTACTGCTCTTTATTTATTTATGGCACTTTTCACACGTCTTATTAGAGTAACCTTTATTATTATTATTATTCACCTTTTTAAATTTGGCGCTGATTCAAGTAAAGAAATGGTGCATCTTTACTTCGATTTGACCCAGAAAAAATTGTTTTACTCGTGCTAAATAAAAAAAAGGATTAAAAAAGTCAATTAAGTATTTGTTTGAGTTGAAATAAACGGATTCGGTGTTAAATCAGAGGTCAGAGAGCCTACATGGAGTAAAAGGCGCATTATTCCAGCCGTCTCTTACCTTTCCGATGGGCGCAACAGTTCTGCTTACTTTAAAGCAAATTGTATGCTTTCTGTACCGCACACCTGCTGCTACAGCTTTATTATTATTATTATTTTTTTTTTGCTTTCCTTTTCCTGGTCCCGTGGAAGGAGAGGGAGGGAGGGCTTGTAGAGGCTCATTAAAAACACCGCCGGCTGAAAGTTGGCGGATTGATTTATTGAATGAATGTTTGATGTCCTCATTCACACAACTGAGCTGACCACTAACTGATGAATGAAGGAGAGGAGGAGGAGGAGGAGGAGGAGGAGGAGGAGGAAGGGTTCATATGTTCCTAAACACAGGAAAAAATATATCCATCGATTATACCCTATTGATGGTGTCCAGCTCATAATGCTGCTCAGATAATCCAATAGAGAGGCAGGCGGAGGTAATTGACCCCATGCTGATGGAAGGAGAGCCGGGAGGAGGAAGTGAGGGGTGTGGGTGTGAGGGGGGTCAACATGAATGGGGGTGGTTCAGGTTTATTTTTAACTGAATATTGGCCCTACAACCGAAAGTAAAAGAGTAAGTTTTCTCTGTGTATACGGAGGAGTTGTGACCGTGAAAACAAATAATCTTCCCTGCGTGCTGCGGTTGTTCTGTCCGCGGCCAGCAGAGGGCAGCACCGCTGGGCTCCTGCTGTTGTCCAACCGCGCGGGGAGGGGGGGTCAACGGTGAGACACAGAGGACAGCAGCGGAGGACAGCAGGAGAGGACACAGCTGAGGCCTCCGCAGTTGGGTAGAGCCATAACATATTATTGTTGTCCCAGAAAGAAAAACAGCCTCAAATAGTTGTTATTTGAACGTTTCTGACGCGATGTTTTAAACAAGGCCTTTCTTCGTTTTCCGTCTTCTCTGTTATTATTGTTCATTAAAACACAGTCAGTCGTTTAAAGCTTATTATTTAGTTAAATTAAATGGGAAAAAAACACAATAACTGATATCAGCACATTAAGACTACAAGAGCCTTTTTATTTTATTTTGATGAATATTAGCGGTTACCATTATTATTTTTTTAATTTTAATTATTCATTTATGTTTTTTACCATTTGCTAAAAATCAGCGCGTGTTGCTGAGTGCCACCGGAAGCAGCGCAGATCAGTGAAACTGTGATTTCAGGCAGTGGGCCTATTTCTCATCATCATCATCATTACAGATTAGTAAAAAAAAACTGAAAATAATAATAATAATAATAGACTGCTCGTACCTGAGTTTGATCAGTCTAAAGGGCGATGGATCTTATTAAAATTAGATATTTTGAGAGGCTATTTTCCGATTTAAAAACGAGAATGCATTCCTTAAATCGAGAAGACATCTCTACATTATTATTATTATTACTGTTACTATTATTATTATTATTATTATTATTTGAGCCTTTTCGCTGGACATCCCTGTGACCCAGAGGCCTGCTCCTCTCTTATCACTGCTGATCACCAGGTGCATAGCAGCTTCCAGAGGACACAAAAACACAAAAGAGAGCCTGTGATGCTCCAAGGAACACACACACCATGGTTTCCCTGAAGAAGGACACACACTTCATCAGAATAAAGATTGCTGTTTTTTCCCCTGAACTCGATTCATTAATTTCTCAGACTGCGTCTAAAAATACCTAATCAGTAAATTAGAGTGAATAATAATAATAATAATTATTATTATTATTATTGATGTGTCAGTGTGTGTGTGATGGACTGTATCTGCTCCAATAGAATCCCAGTGTCGGTGACTGGAGCGGATAAAAAAAGTGTAGCCATGCAGCAGCAGCAGGAGGAGGAGGAGGAGGAGGAGGAGGAGTGGTGGTGGTGGTGGGAGGAGGATCCACTCGCTTCAGTCCTGATCTCAGACTCTGTGCAGCGACAGGGGCCACAGGCAGCCAACCAGTCCGCCTCACCTCCGAACAGTTCCTGCCGGGACATCTGCATATCCTCGCGCTGCTGTCTTTGGATTTGTTGTCAACTTTTCTCCCTGGGTCTTTTTTTTTTTTGCCTTGCTTCTTGTTGTTGTTGTTCCTCCTCCTCCTCCTCTCCGCCCGGCTCTCGCTCCTTCTGTCCCGGCAGCTCCAGAGAGGAGAACCACCAGCTCCTCCTCGCTCCTCTGCTCCTAAAACAGGTGACTCTTCAGACACTTCCCCACCTTTTCTGAAAACGCCAGCTCTGTGTCTCCCTGGATCC
>NC_051430.1:12329715-12331950 GCF_001649575.2 Kryptolebias marmoratus | reverse complement strand
AAAAAAAAAAAAAAAAAAAAAATTATATATATATTACAAATTTTATGTCAAATTATTGTAATTAAAGGCCTTGTGTTTTTCCATCTCGTTTCATTTTTTTTAATTTAATTTTATTGGAAATAATAACCCTGCTTATGTTGAAAACTAAAGATGCAGCAGTTTGCGCTCGCGCGGCTCGCGCACGCACACGAAAAATAAATAAATAAATAACATAACATAAATATAAATAAAACAAACAACTAGATTTTAAAACCAGGAAAAAAATATATTAAAAAAATACCTGATCACTGAATTTTAAATATCAAAATTTAAAAATCATTTCATATTGAAAGAAATTAATTTCTGTAATTTCTTTTTTAATTTAGGTAAATATGTTGCTTGTAAAAATGTTTTTTTCCCTTTACCTCATAAATTAATTTAGTTATTTTTAAAAGCAGAGTAATTTGATTTAATTCGTACATTTAATGTAGTCATTTTACAGCTATACCATTGTGGTAAATATTAACATAATTATTTAAATTAAAGTATTAACAGTGCTTTTTAAGATGACTAAATTAAACTCCTTTTTTAAAAATTGATCTGCTTTAAATGACAAACATTTTACATGTCAGCTAAAGTCTATCACAGGAAGTATTAAAACAAACAAGCAGAAAAATAATAATAATAATAATTCAGGTTGTTTATTTTTAAATCAAAACAATTGTTTTTGTGTTCAGCGCAGGGTGGAGTGGATTGCTAAATTAAATTATTAAACAATCACATAATCCCAGCACAAATAGGGGGGCTAAACTGGAGCCGAGTGACACGAGTGGTCTGCAGTTTGGACCCCCGGCTGCACGGGGGCTTTTCATGCTTGTCACTAAGTTTTCGTGTTTTTTTTGTTATTTATTTATTTATTTTTTTGTCTCCGGGCCTTTTCAACAATCCGCCTTCGATTACGGGGGACATTATGGCTCTCTGCTAGACACCTTGCAAAGGCCACAAAGAGTTACATCTATTGCCGTGCGCACCATTCATCCAGCTTTGCCACATCGGTGTAGTCGACCGAGAACAATGGAAAATTCATCGCAGTAACCCAGGGAGACCGGAGTCCCGGCGTCACGGCTCAGAGGTGGCTGGGAGCTGAGGCAGGCAGGATCTCTTTCTCATGCCTGTTGCAAGATTTGATTTGTTTGGGGTTTAAAAAAAAAAAAAAAAAAAAAAAAACAGGATTGAACTCCAGAGACGTTTCAAATGCATTTGGCTGCTAATTAGTCCTTCCTGACATGTTTCCCCCTCACCTTTAAAATTTATTTAAATAACTCATGTGGCAAGTGTAACCCCCTCAATCAAAAAGAAACACACACACACGCACTTTTAGTTATCATTTAATCCGTCTCATCTTTAACCCCTTCTGGCTGACAGAGCCTGTGTGGCACCAAGGCCAGCGTTTCTTCTTCGTTTTTTTATCTCTCTCTCTCTCTCATTCGATGTTTGTTCCATTTTCCTTGATGCGATACTTAAAGATGTAATTGGCACCTTTTTGACTTTTATGACACCCATTTAAGATGCATTTGTCAGCCCACAAACTGCTTTGGGCTGCGAGGAGAGCTCCAAGCCTTACAGAGGTCTTCGTACCTAATCACATTCCTACAGCAACTGATTCATGCCCTGTAATCAGCTCTCGCCGGCTCCAATAAATCAAGGAATTGGCAAGCAGGCCTTTTCTGCACCTTTGGAACAGGTTTAAGTGCAGACGGGGGGAAACAATTGTGTACTGTTTTATTAAAAACTCCCACAAACCCAGTTCAGAATATCTGCCTTCCCCGCTTTGTGATTGTATCTGGATGAGCCTTTTTCGTCACAGGTTTGCCTTTTGTTACGTCACGCAGCTCGCTGGCTTGATTAGAAGAAATATATATATATATATATATATATATATGGTGCGCGAACTGGACAAATGCCGGGGGGAAACGTTCAGCACTATTAAACCAGATGAAGGGAGGACAGTCGGGATTTTGTTCGATTGTTCCCCCCGTGTGTGGAAAACCTGAAGGCCGGTTGGCAGAGCTGTCAGCTGTCTGACAGCCGTAGCCGTAGAGGAGGAACAAGCTCGAACGAGACCGCGCGGTATGCAGAAGGCCGAGTGGAATTACACCATTCCGGGGGAGTTTGTTGTGCCCTGGTGTTTCGAGGTCAATTATACATCATTAGAAGAGGGGGGGGGGGGGGTCTCCCCCCCACCCCCCCCCCCCC
>NC_051430.1:12316017-12329690 GCF_001649575.2 Kryptolebias marmoratus | reverse complement strand
CCCCCCCACCCAGAGGGATCTCTCTCCCCTAAGCGAGCAGATGCTTTGAAGGGAGCCGTGTAATAAGGCCTATCACTCGACCCAGGCGTTAGACAACACCCCTGTAATGGACTGCCTCGTTAGAAACTGCCATGGGCTCCAGCTCCAGAACAGAACATTTACTAACCATATTTTACGCGGCTCTGCCTGCTTTTGTGTCCTGCTGATGCATTCCAAGGTGGAGGGTTTTTTTTTCTTCACAGTGAAACGTGCTGATTTGAAATCTTTTATCTTGAAATAATTCAGACCGAATATATATATAAACACTTTATTTATTGATTGATTTATTTTAAGACATACCAACTTGTGCGCTATAAGCAAAATGAAATCCAGGTCACAGTGAGCAGCAGAAAAACACAGCGGCGATGAAGCCATAAAAGCAGAACCTGTCTCACCTCCCATGTATTCTGCGAGATCCCCCCCGTGTGCTGAGAGGTGCTTTTCAGAACTGTTTGGAGTGCCCTCCTGTGAAATTGTTGTTTTTTAATTAGCTGCGCTCGGGACGCTGCAGCAGTGTTTGCCGGATAGATGCTGACGGCTGACTTTCTGTGTGTGTGTGTGTGTGTGTTTGGCTCACTCCTGGACACTCCTGCGTTGCCTCTGTGAACACTCGTGTGCACGCTAGGAATAGCAAGGAGAAAAAGAAAAAGAAAAAAAAACCACACACACACAAGGATGTAGCTGCTGTTGTCGAACCCAGCTGAGCAGATTTGCAGTTTGTGAAGGTAGCTCTGGTGACGGGTCTGCACACTGCTTCCTTTCAGGGACATTTTCTCACGTTCAGCTGCACTTTTTTATCTTAAGATCTCCCACCAAAAAAAAAAAAAAGAAGAGGGGGGATAAAAAGGTCGTCCATAGCCCCTGCTCTTGGGTAAATAAATGAAGACCTCTGCAGAGAGATAAGTCTAATGTTAGAAACACAAAGGCAGATAATATTGCTTCAGCTTGCTGGGATTTCGGCTGCTCGGCGAGGAGCTGGAGCTGAAACTGGCCCTGTTCCTCTGTAAGGAAGTATTGGGTTTTATGTCAACATGGCTCGGCCTGTCCCAGCAGCGTACTAGGACGCATCATCAGTCATCTCATGGGTTGCTAACTATCCCCCTCAACACATTAACAACCATTAAAAAACCTGATGGAGTGTCCTTTTTTTTCTATCTTTTTTTCTTTTTTTTTTTGCATCACGGCAACAATCTTGGGTTCCTTTTTTTTGTTTTTTGGGGCTCAGTTTGGTTTCCACCAATCGCTTTGTTTAGTTTCTATATACGAAGAAATCTGACAACACCTGCAGCTGTAAGTCTGTTGCACCGGTGTGTGTTTTAGTACATTTTTTAGTAAATCAGGTGGTTTTATTGAGACGTCTTTCTGAACAGATAATCCAGTTTTAAAACCAGTGACGGGTCGCAAAGTGTGCAGCAGCAGCTGGACTCTGTGTGCAGCCACAGAGGCTTAGGCATCGTAATGCCCATCACCGCTTCAGAGGCCAGACTGCTGGCGAGGGGATGTGGAAGGAGGTCTCTGTGGCTTTCAGTGGGGGAGCTGTTGTGCAGTGGAGGAGAAGGATCTGCAGAGGGATCTGCCTGGTGTGCTCACATTACGCTGCATGATAGCAGAGGGGTGCAGAGGAACTCAAGCATGCAATTTGTTGGTAGCCACAATTTAACCTCATCTCCTAAAGCCGCCTGTTAGGCAGCCAGTGGGACATGTCAGTCAGCCGGGAATGCTAATCAGTGACGGCGGAGGGAGGAAGCCCTCGGCTCGGCAAATGCAGCGATTTTCACTGCTGGCTCTGACTCTTCAGGCCTTCAAGGTTTATTTTCACAGCATGACAACTCTTCATAACAAAAAGCAGGGCAACCGCGAGTCATTAAATGCAATTTACAAATTAGATTTTGGCTAAATCTGTGAACTATTGCAAAAGCTTCCTTAAAGCAGCCAACAGAAATACTGTTTGCTCTGCAAACGCTTTCCCGTTTGATTACACGGTGAAATCAGGAAGGCGAAAATATTCACAGGCTGTGGTTTTTGTTTTGCTCAAAAATCATCCACAAAGTGCTGCAAGATCCTAATAAATGTCGTGGCGTCCGCAGTGTTCCTGATAAGGCTGTTTGCTTTTTTTTTCTGTTTTAAAAGCAGCCCGCACTTGTTTTTTGATTTTTTTTCTTTTTTCGAGCAGTCCGGTGGAACGTGCATGAGAAATTGAGACATGGCCTGTGCTGTTGGCTCGCAGTGTGGCTGCTGGCCCCAACGGTGTATATGTGATCCCCCTCTGGAATGTTTTTCCAACACGTAGGCTTTTCACAGATACACTAGAGAGGACTGGCATCGTGGTGGCAAGTGCTGCATTCAGACTGTTGTGTGCCCAAGGCTTACTCTCGCACCCACGTCACACATTCGAGCCCTGCATGCGAATGGCCAGAGCAGTGTGTTTGTCCACACACACCCTGGGCTTTTTTTTTTTTTTTTTTTTTTTTTTTTACCCTTTTTCTTTTTTTTTTTGTGAGGGTGTGGGCGCATGTGTATGCACACTTTCTTCCTTCATGTGCTCCTTTTCTCTCTCTCTCTCTCACTTTTGTTTCTAATCTGAGCTGTTTCCATTTCCTCCTCCTTCGCTCTCTGAATTGCAAGGGAACATTCCGGCAGCTCATCGTCGTCGCCGAACGTCAAATTTGGTTGCACTGGTTGAAATTTTCTGAACAAACGCGTCAATTTTTTTTTTTCCCCCTTTCTTTTTAATTTTTTTTTCAATTTTTTTTCTTTTAAACCCCTTTAATCTTCATCAAACCAGATTAGCCCCCCGAATACCGGTATTCTTGCCCAAAGTGACTGACAGAGATTTGCACTTTTATCATTAAGTGTGACACTAAGCTGATCAGAGGCTTTGTCTTGAATAGAGGGTCTGACGGAAACGGGGGCTCCTAATCCTTTTATTTGTGTCAGGCCCAGAAAGAGGGGGAAAGAATGGGGTCGGGGTGGGTTGGGGCTGCAGAATGTCGCGGCCCTCGGTCCCCCTCCAGACTCGGCCTCCACAGCCAAGTGAGCATGAGACTCATCTAACGTGGCCTCTGGAAGACATGTTCAAAAGCGTTACTTTCCATCGTCAAGACAGCGTGTGTGAATCTTTGCACACAGTCACAAATAAACCATCATGTGCATGCATTCAGACGGTACATTCACCTGCTCATGCACACAACCCCGAGACATACACACACATGCACGGCGATTTCAGAGTGTGTACAGGAGAGCTTTCATCCATCTACGAGTGCATGTATTGCAATGGCAGGTGTCTGAGTCGAGGATGAGATTAATAAAGTTTGCCGGTTCCCTGGTCGAGGTCCAATGCGAGGCTTTTGTCTGCGGCTCACATCGGGTTGTGGGGTTTCAGCTTCCCTTTGTGTGTGCACCCTTGTGGTAATCCAGCTCCAGCGGGAGTCCCCCGGGGCACTTTATTTACTCATTCAACTGTTTGGAAGTCTGTTAGACTGCAGATCAGATGCAGTGAGACCAATGTGATTACTTTTAAACCAGCGCTCGCAGATTCCAGCCCAGCGCCTCCTCTCGCCGTGAGCCGCTGTGCTCGGTGGGTGGGAAGCGAGGGTCTGCACTGGCTCGTCCCGCTCTGTCGGTCCCGAGTCCTGACTCGAGTGCCAGTTTAATATTTTTCTGTTATGAAACTTCTACTGCTGGGTCTCTTGTGCCCACGCACCAAAGATCTGATACCTTCTTTATTATATGAGATGATTATTTTACCTTGGATTGAAAAATATCCCCAAACCCGGTGGTTTTTTATATTTTTTAGATTGTTTTTGTCAGGTTGTTCTTGTGCCACATCATAATTCAGCATCAAAGCAAATGTGGTGTCTCAGTGTTAAAACCAACATCTATGTTTTATTGCAAACAATGAAACAGATTTGGTTATCCATCCATCAACATAAACCCAGAGCTATGTATTCGGGGCTAACCCCCCTGTTAAACCACTGCAGGCTGTCAGGCTTTCTGAATTTACTCTCAATCCCTTCCCCTTGGCGTGGCCTGGGAATATGTTTGGGATCAGCTGCCAGGACCGGCATCCACACCGAGGGCTCCCTAAACTCACTGTTTAGAACCAGCTGCTGATTGGCGATGGCTGTCTTGGCAAGAAAAATAACCCCGCACGAAAACAGTGCAGATTGGATTTCTGCGCGTCTGACTCACTCCCGTCTTCTCTGGCCGGCCCCCCCACGGCAAGCCAGCATGATTTGTGCATGGGGTCCCGTGACCCATGGAAGCTTCAAAAAGCAGCGAGGGGAAATATTTGGATGATCCTGATGGGGGAGTGGAGACATGGGAGGAAGGCAGAGACGACGGGGGCTTGGTAAGAGCTGGGCCGTGCGGTGTAAGGCAAGGCAGATGTGGAGGAACTGCACTGCAGCAGTGATGACAGGGGAGTGTGTGTGTTTGTGTGTGTGTGTGTGTGTCAGGGGATGACTGTTCATTCTGGACTCTCGGCCCTCCCACCCAGGCACCACTACCCCACGGTGTCCCCTCAGAAACAGACTCCGTGTCCTGCCTCCAAAGGGTGAAAGAGTTGAGGTAACTGTGCACTGCTGGTTGGAAAGCGTTGCAATAGAGGAGGTATTTTATCATCAGGTACCATGGCATGATACTGATCGTCTGTACCCCACCCCCCTGCTGTACACCCCCGATCCCTTCTCCTCTCCCTTTACCTTCCCTCTGCAGGCTGGATGTTAATATTACCCAGAAAGCTGCTACAATACGTCTTCTTGGGAAATTCCACGTCTCCCGAACTCTGCAAAATGATCTGGTGTCTATGAAGAGGATGGATAAGGGGATAAAACAGATTTTTTTTTTTTTTTTTTTGTCTGTGTATGATTTCACAGAGCTGTCTGAATAGAAATATCTATGGGGCTGCCTCGATAAGAAAAATGGCTTGCTGCAGGTGAAGGCCAAGTTGTTTGCTCTATTCATCTAAGTTTCCTTCTCTCACCCGTAGGATAGTCACTGGAAATCCCTTTGAAGAAAATAATCAATAATAAGCCGAGGGCTAAAGTGATCCGAAACTCTGCTGGTAAAAACAGGAAATCTATGGTTTGAGCTAACCCCAATCAGTCTTTGCTCTCCTCACTTGTTGCTGCCTCCTCCTCCTCCCTCCGGGCGTGCCTCAAGACTGGCCCTGAAGGCGCAGCTTCAGGCCACAGTTCTGCTGTGAAACTAGAGCTCCATCATCGTGTTGTGATCCCAGCTGGAAGGACGCCGCTGACTGTTTGCGGCGCCCTCTCCAGGTGTGTATTTGGGGTCACCAGTGGCCTCTCGGCCTTGGGCATTCATCACTCCGCTCAGATTCTTGCGGCAGCTCCAATCGGGACTGCGCTCCGTCCTGGCTCTTGCTTCTTCTCATGTTCTGTCTCTGAGCAAATACCAGACAACTGAAGTTTTTATGAGGCTTGAGATGTTAAACTACCCCAAAAAAGTTTGGGTTCCGTCTGGGAAATTTTCTACGCGAGTCTTTCACGGGACTCGTAATGTCACTCTTTTAGTGAAAATACATCAAGGCCATCATTTGTTCAGTTTTTCTTGGATTCAGGTTTCACTCTTCATGTGTTTTTTTTTTTTTTTTTTTTTTTTTTTTTTCTAGTGTAAACGTGCTTGTGTGTGCGTTACCTTATGTGTGTGTTACATAGTGGGTCTGTCACTCGGCCAGGCGTCGGACACGCTGCTGGCAGGCGACTCTCTCTGTGGATTCCCCTCTCAGATGAACAGCTCTGGAGGCACAAAAGTGGTGCGTGCCACCCAAACCACCAGCCACCCGCGCACCCCCTCCCTCCCTCCCCCCGCCTCCCTCTTCTCCATCATCAGCCAAGCAGCTCGCTCCCTGCTCTCCTTGCTCTCCTTTTTCCTGGGCCCCAGAATCTGGGCTGTGGCCTGTGGATGAGTGCTACATCCTGGCTGTCAGCACAAGGGTTAGCTGGGGATTGGTCTGCGGTGGAAGTGCAGTATCAGGCTCTGTCTGTCAGCTCCTCGTTCCACTTCCTCCCGCCCCTGGGCGCACGCTGCAGCCAGTGACACCAACGTACGCTGAGTTGTGACGGAGTCAGATCTCTGGAAGAAAGGCTCACCTTTTCTTGTAGTCATATTCATAGTCCTGCCAATGAAAAGGGGCTGTTTAAGTGCTCGGCTGTTGTGTTTTTAAACAGACCGCGAAAGCTTTGACAGATGGTTTACCGTTTCACCCGGTATTTCATTTCAGGTTCTTTGAACTGTTGCATTTCCACTTCCGAGAAGCAGCCCCTCACCCTAAACTATATTTGCATACAGTTACAGATTTTTTTTTTTTTATTATTTGCAACCGGTGCTTTCAAGAAAGACCCACTCCCATTTATCACTTTGATAAATGCTTACAAATGTCACAGGTGGTAATCTGTAAATGTTGCTGCTTTGGTATTTTCTGCCAAGATTCTGATCTTGCTTTGACATGGAGCCACATCTTCACTCCGTCTGCGGCTCACATCCACACACAGGTACATAAATGCTCACACACACACACACACACACACACACATGGACACACATCTGTACAGCACATGGCTTCAGACAGGCCTACACATGTCAGAGGATTTGCGACTATAATCAGATTAATTGGTCCATCTCTCCTTGGAAACATCACACGCACACAAAGGTCTCTGGTAGCTTTCAGCTGGACGCTGCTTACACAAACCAGAAGCCAGGCGGTGGGCTAAAGGTGCAGGGGTCACAGCACACTCTGTGGTGTCAGCATCTCCTATGGCTTACATCTTTGAAAAATTATTACGGCCGTTAAAGGCTTGTTCTGTCCAATTGGGTCGGAATTTTTATCTATTTCTCTCTGTAGTTTCGATGCATCGAAGCTGGGTTTTCTTTTTTTTCTTTTAGTCCAATTCGAGTTAAGCATCATTCCTCCAACGTAAACATAGAGGTCGGTGTTGGTTGGCAAAAGTCTCAACCTGCTTAAGAATGGTGGCAAAACACACTGGCCTTTCCAATAACTATTATGGGCACATTAACTATAATCCTTTTTAACATCTGAGGTTCATGCAGGTTGAGTGTCTGAGTGTGCTGCATGTTTTTTCTTCCTTCCCACAAGTATGTCTTTGTGAGGGACTATCTACACAGGATTTTATTATGGCTTTTAGACTCACCACAATTTATACACTCGGAGTAACTAATGCTCAGTCGCTTACTCTTTTTGTCAGATTTTACCATCTCCTCTGCAAACTGTAGTTTAATAATTATTATTTTTTTGTCTTGTGGGCAACTATATGTAACATTTAGTGGCAGAAAACACAGACATGTGATAGTTCTGTCACCACAGTTTAATTGGAAAGTTGTCATGTAGCTAAAGCCATTTGTAAGCATAAAAGCTTTGAATTTATTTAAAATGTGGATGAGAAAGTTTAATAAAAATTAAAAAATGATACAAGTCTGAAACAGCTTATTGTTTAAACTAAATCCATGAGTCGTCAAAATGACTTGAGGGTCATATGGAGCATGGAGAAGAAGGTTTAGTTTCGAGTCAAATTGGCGTGCTATAAAATTAAATAATAAAATTAGAATTTTTGTGGCCAATAAAAGCTGTGAAACACTTTTGACCAAAACTATGACATGACCTTTTTCTCTTTTTTTTCTTCTTTTGGAAACAGATTCTGTTGCCAAAGGGGGAAAAAAAACTATAAAAAACACACTGAATTAAGAGAACTTTAATGGTTTTGAGAAAATGTTTTAAACATTTCAAAACGGACATCCTATTGACACTTTTATACCAATATTAGTTAACTAATCTAGCAGCTAAAAGTAATTCAGATGAACATGTGGAGTTGTGTTAAAGGAAAGCATGACCTTTTGTGTTAGTGTGGATGAACAAAAATGTTAGAAACAGCTTTAGGGGGTAGAAATATGATATTTATGCACACAAGTACTGACTTCTACATAAAACTAATGGTTGATGAGAACGGCTGCATGAATTTACGGCACATCATTTATCTTATTCGGCATCAAATATCAGCTGAATGAGGTTCACCAAATTACAAAAGCAAAAAGTCGTGTCTGCTGAGTTTCCAGTCATAAATGGAGCACATTAACCTTCTCATACTTATTTGTTATTGTCTAAATTTGCGGTCTGCCTGCCCTGCTTTATGTGGCAAACCCCTTTCTGCTGGCCCTCAAGACGAGTAAAACAAGCCATAAAAGCACATTTTGCAAATACGGTTTTAGCCCAGCTCTGTTTTTTTCACACATTCTGCCGCTAATAGGCTCTGACACACCCTAAACAACCGACCTCTCAAAGAGTACATCCAGTGTGGAGCGGCGGCTTGGTGTCCAGGGGGAAGCCTGCGGTTCTGGAGCCAGAGAAGGAGTCGTGCCCTGCCGTCCCACAGAGATGACAGGAAGATAAGAAAGAGAGGTGGCCTCTCCGCACAAAAACATCCCACCAGGAACTAACCTAACCAAGAGGCAGAGACGGAGGCCTTCAGGACTTGTGTCAAAAGCCATCCTTAATGGGAAAAAAAAAGAAAATACACAGAAGAAGAAAAAATATTTTCATTCGTCAGAATTACAGTTCCTTGATCAGTCTTGTCTGTTTGGCATCCTGGGCCCTTCAGAATACGCTGTAAGATGTTTTTTTGTGGTGTCAGAATATCCATATCAGGTTTATGCTACAACAACATGCCTCTGTGTGTCACAACTTTGGCTTTGTGTCATGACTTCTCCAACAGCCACAGAAAGAAGGAAAAAAAAGGAGGGAGAGGAAAAAAAAAAAAAAACTACAAGTGTAAGCGACAGGCTCCTGGCAGACACAGCCCTGCAGTTACAACTTCGAAAACCACTTAGAGTTTGCAGCATTCGAGAAGGCGACGAGGAAAGGTAGCCATTTCTCTGAGACGACGCGTAATGACCGAACCTTAGGGGGAGGAGAAACGGGGAGAGGTTTCTGGAAGCGGCACTTACACGGGGATCAGTAGCATTAAAAGAGATTTACACCCCTTGCTCTAAAAGAGGTTTTTTTTTTTTTTGTGCTGAACAGTTCTTCTTTTTCAGATATTTCAAGGAAGTAATAAAATGCACTGACAAGCGTCCAAGTTGCTTTGAAACATCCCTCATGGGCAGCGGAGCTCCATCAGCGCTATCATCACTTCTGTCCAAGTCAGCCTGTTTTTGTCTGTTGACAGCATCTGGCCTCGCCTGGATGTTAGGATCAGCTTCTTGTTGTTGTTTATTTCGGAGAAATGTTTCGCAACTAACCCTAATACATCAAGCTTTATACTCTCCCAAAAGGTATATCGGTTCAGTGTTGAGCTCATCCTGCAGTGGTGCTTTTGCCGTTTGGTTTAGGCCTTAGGCCTTTTTTTTTTTCTTGAAGGTTACATTCTTTTGAAGCCGTCTGCATGGTCCAGAATGAGGCCCTGCACAGTGTAAGATGTCATACTCCCACTGTGCTGACCAACATGCTCTGTGGGCCTTGATGTGCCCATAACATTTAATGGGACTTTGGCAAATACTAATGGAAATTCTTACTTTGCCTAGTAATTACATTTCAATCCCTTCTCTATAGTTGCTCTTTTTTCTTTCTATTTACCGCAATTATTTCTTTGATACACTTAAGTATGAACTCATGGCTGAGAGAGCAGAGGAGCGGGGGGTAAGAAAACAAAACAAACGTGCATTATCTGTTAATTATTAAGATAAAACGCCGAATAAATAAACCAGAACCAAAGGGAACATTTGTCTCGAGTAAAGCACGGTTCCCCGCGTTCTGCTACCCCAGAGCGGGGATGTTTGGAGTTTCTTGCAGAGAGTCCCTCGTAGGTTGGACGTTGCGTCCTCTCGGTTGACAAGATACTGAANGGGGGGGGGGGGGGGTCACGGCGTGGCACATACGCGTCTCAGTGTGGGGTGAGGAAACATCTCAACCTCGCGCAGGTTCAAGAAGAAACGGCCTGCTTTTGATTAGTCACTGTGATCCGCAGTAATAAACAATTCCTGTGGTCTGCTGCTCACAGAGACATCACTGGCAACGACTGTGTGTTCATGGGTGGTGTGTGTTTGTGTGTCTGCTCAGACATGCAGGGTTTGTAAGTGTGAACGGGCTTTTTTTTTGTCTTAAGAAGGTCTTATCCCATGTATCTGTTTGGTTATGGACTTCGTTTGTACGAGCGTGAAATGGAATATTGTGTCTCGTTAAGGCTCGGAATGATTTCAATATCTTACTGTAATTTGATTTATTTAACTGTAGTGGAATAGCCACGCATTAATAGCAGAATGGTGTCTTTTCATGCCAAATCAGTCAGCTCCAAGAAGCTATATCCAGCGGGTGATGGTGGGGTTTTAAAGAGTCTGTTGTCCTCTTTGCCCTTGCTTGTAACTGGCAAGTTCATCTGTTGCTGTACTTCCGCGCAGATGCCTGGCATCGAGCCGCGTGGTGATAAAAATGTCTTTGGGAGGTACGCATTTATGGTGAGGATCCATAAGGTTAGCAGGATCAAAGCTTCATTGAAGAGGACATCAAGCAAAGACACAGGCACAATAAACAAAGCAGTTGCTTAGTCATACAATGGGATTTATGACAACTTGAAACCATCTCAAGGAAAGGCTGCTTTCTGTCAGGTCGCTCTTTATTACAGGAGAAAAAACAGCCTCCGAGCCTCCAAAATGAAGGGTGAGTCGAGGAAAGCGAGCAATACCAGCGAGGAAGGGAGGAAAACATTGGAAATACCACTCCACAAATAAACAGTTGATCTGTTTTTTGTTTATCTTTTTTGCCACTTAATAATGCTTTGTTTTGTCTTTCTTGTCCAGCGCCGAAATGAGAAGCTGATTGGATGAAAAGCGTGTTTGACTTTTTCATTTTCTGTGAATTTCTTGGTTATGTGGGTGGGAACGCTCAGCAGCCCCGTCTGTCTTTCCAGCGAAAGTATTTTAGCGTCAGACAAGAGCATTGTGTGTGTGTGTGTGTGTGTGTGTGTGTATGACTCAGCTCAGCCTCTTTCCTGTCGCTCAGAAACGGATGATTGAGGTGTCTGTTTTAGCCGGGAATGTTCAGAAACACCATGTACCAGATTGCACCGGAGGCAAATATAATAAACAAATTTCCCATCTTTTTTTGCCGTAGCAGAGTTGAGCTACACATTTGTCTTGGTTTTGTTTTAGTTTCATATGAGTTCATAATAAAAGCAGGTGTTTCTGAGTTTTTTACCTGTTGTCACGTTTGCTGGATGTTTTCTGAGAAGACTCTCCCTCCTTGCTGTTTGTGAGTGAGGCTCGGTACCACCCGGGCCTGCAGTTCCCGCCCTGCCCAGTCATTTGCTTGCGGCTAGAGCTTTAAGTGGGAATTATTGCTGGGGAGATAAGTGAGGAGATAAGCCGGTCCTTGCCTGCAAGATGTATGAGGTGTCTGGACACGGCGAGAGGTGCACCTGACCTGGAAATGAATGGTGTGAAGGTGCAAGTGCAGCACATGAACCCCCTTATTCATCCGGCTCCTGTCGTGTGAGCGCAACACCCAAGATCGTGACACAGATATTACAAAGAGCGGACACTTGTACTGTTAGAGCATGAAAGGATTTCATGCATTGTTCATGGGTAAAGAAGGCTTTTCGTGTTTTGTTGCGGTAAAGCGGTTGGAAGTGTGGGGATTTAATGAAATGGTTTTGTGCAACAAAGGGCTTAATCTTACGTTTTAGTTTTTTTAAAAGCAAGATTCTCGTTGGCATCAATATTTTATCATGATCCTCCTCTTGACTTGGATTTCTTTTTTTTTAAAGACATGCTCTTTTTGACTTACAACATTAGCAACAGCCCAGCTAAAACATTTAGTAAATGAATGGAAACAATATTCAAGTTTTTTAATCCATGCATGTATAGGAAAAATATATATTTTAAATAGAAATACTTGTATGAATAGGACATTTACATATTTTTTTGATAAAATACAAGATCTCTAAAATATAGCAACTTTAAATTATGCAAATTATGACAAAAAAATTTGATTATGTGACCCCCCCCCCCCCACTACACACACACACACTCAACAAAAGAAACTGTTTCCAGCTGATTCCAAACAAAAAAAAAAATACTCAGTGGATTAGAGATTGCTACTACTTCTTTGTGTTTTCCAGTAAAAACAAAAGTGGTTAGGCTGCTGCTTCTTTAAGGTGTGTGGGAGACACATTCCTCCTGCCTGGTATGTTAATTCGCAGCTCCGGGGTCTGTACCGTCCTTCGCTCTTTGAAGTTTCCCTTCGCCTTGCCTTCCCTCCATCAGGTGAACTTGTGGCCTCTCAGCATTTTTATTTATTAGACAATCCCTCACACGTAAAAGATGATAAAGTTGACAAGTTACAGGCCGTCGCCGCTTTCACACATTCAGAAGAGTGCTTTGTTAAACACCCCAGCAAATTTGAGCTTTAAATTTAATGACACCTTACATGCCAGAGGAGCTTGCTCATTGGACGGCTGCCAAGAGGAGCTAATGACTACGATCTTACTCCGACACTGTCAGTCTTGCAGAGTTGTAACAAGGATGGGTTTGAATGTACCAATCTCCATCACTTTTTTTTGGATTTACGAATCCTTACACGAAAACCGGCTACTTACCTGAAACGTCGACCCTCATCTGTTATTATTGGGCACATTTCTTTTTTTCTTTTCTTTTTTCTCGACGCTCCACTAAGAATCTCCTTCAGCAGCCAACAAATGTTCAGAAAGGTCGGCCTCTGTTATGATTGAGGCGAGCAGTGACGGTTTGACCCAGCGCACAAAGAGTTATAGGTGGTTGGTCAGCTTGTCAGTCAGCTCGGTTGGTTTTTTAATCATTTCATCTTTGCTGGGGGGCTCTCCCGGGACCCTTGCAACGTTTAGCAGTCTGCGGCTCAGAACCCCGGGGCTCGTCTAAGCCCTGCCTGTATCCGAGCTGCCATTATTAGCTCTGCTCTCCAGAGCACGCCGCTCATCTCTCCCATGAGGGGGCTGCTGAGAAATGAAGCGCGCTGGCTGGGCACGGCAGCGGAGGGCCAATAGCCCGACATGGAACAGTAATTACTCCATTGATATTCCTCACACAATAACACTGTCATCTCTCATTTGCATAGCCCCGTTTGGCTTGCAACGGCAGATGAATGCATATGATCTTGTCGAGAGGCTGCAAGAGTGGATGGCTTAAGATTTGACTTTTTCTTCTTTTTCTTTTTTTTTTTTTTACTTCCTTTTTAGGTGCCAGTTTTGTTTCGAGCTTATTGGATAAATTGATTAGGAGAGAATGAAAGAGGAGACTACCTTTCTACTGTTTAGGTAGCGTTCTGGCTCAGACATCTGATCAGTATTAGAATACATGCAAAATAAAAGAGGAGAGGAGGTTGTTGTGTATCAGCTTTGCAACAGTGTATGTGCACACGCGAGCCCGCCTTGGAGGATGAGAGTGTGTTGAGGGGGTGGGGTGTCAGCGGATGTCATAGGGCCCTGTCTCAGTCCTTGGTTAATAGCCATTGGTCATAGGCTGTCTCCCCTTTATTTCTTTTGCTCTCCTGCTCTATCCTCCCAGGTCTCCCACTGGAGCTGCGCCCTCAGGCACCGCATCATTTATTGCTGTCAGGAGTCACAGCGGAGAGG
>NC_051430.1:12295357-12315940 GCF_001649575.2 Kryptolebias marmoratus | reverse complement strand
GGGGGGGGGGTGGAAGAGAAGTGAGGGGGTGGAGGAGGAGGAGAGGAGACAGGGAGAAGATGTGCAGCAAGAAAGAAGCCAATGGAGGCAATGGGGAGAGGCAGGCATGCTAGACTGTCAAATCTCAACCGCTGAATATTTAATGGAGCCTGGAGTGTTTATTTAGTTAGCCTGTCGATTTTTACCGCTCTGTCAATAGCGGCCCCCGTGTAGCCTGCTGATGATCTTTAGTGTCTCTTCCCCCAGGAGAGGCCAGGCACTAAATGCAATTATGGATTTTCCTGCACCGCAATGTGTTTGATATTTTTACTGATCTAATTTGCAATCTGGTAGTTTATTGTTTGGCATTTTAGTGGCGCTCAAGTGGCGAGGCAAATTTGATTTCCCCTCATAATTCTTTATAACTTCATTAATGCTGTTAGCACATTGGCACAGATCTTAAATAAAGCTCGAGAATCATCCCATGCATGAAAGCATTCCTCATTTTATTGTCTCCGTGCCCCACTCTTTTTTTACTGATTCTGCTTCTAATTAAAAATCATCCTAGTGGTGTACTGTCTTTGTGAAATATGAAATCATAATCGGATTTGAATGGCTCCCTTCGTAGGGGCTTGTGTATTCAACCGTACACGTTGGTCCGTGGTGGGCAGAGCAGAGCGGATTCAAAAACAACTTCCTTTTCAGTGGCATTCAGCATCTTCCGAGACAAATGAGAACATTAGCCACAGAGCAACAGAAGTAACAAAGGCTCAATAATGTGTCTGACTGTCTCGGTAAAGACAGTGTGGTTCTGTGTGTTTTCTGTAGAGCCGTAGGATTTCTAGCCCTATGACGGATGTGTTAGTTAGAGGGGCAGCATTAGCCGTAATGCTGTTAGCATGTAGCCATGTGAGTGATGTGCTAGTTAGATGCCCAGCAGTAGAGCTAATGGTGTTAGCGTGTTGAGCCTTCAGAGGGATGCAATCGGTTAGGCTGTGATGGATGAGTGTCGTGCTGCAGAGGCCTGCAAGCCTCCTCATTCGCCGCGCTGTCAGCTTCTTAAGTGGACGTGCACAATTAGCGCTGAAATCAGAGACTGCTTAATCTGATCGTTGGCTTAACATTCAGTAGGAAAAATGTCTCATCTGGCTGCTGGTGAGTGAATGATGGCCACTATAAAAGCAAGACTCAAAGCAGTGTAACAGAGAGAGGGCACTGATACACATCTTTCCCATTCTGAATTCCTGCAGATTTACAGAAAATAGTACATCCCCCTGAAACTCGGTCTCAATTCTAAAAGAAAAAAAGATACAGTCTGGGTTGGAAGCACTTTGACCTGTTAGACAACTTTCCAATTTTGCAAATTAAAAAAGAAAACAAAAGAATCCCAAATAGATTCATCATCACTACTATTCATTGCTGTCAGATAAGTGACAGGCCAGACAGGCGTTGTTATACGTGTCATAAAAAACAGCAGAGCACACATTCCGCTTTGAGGTAAGAGGGCACGAGTTTCAGCCAAACACACTTAAGCATGCGACATATTCACACATCGCCGACTTTCCAAAACAAACACGAGTATCAAAGGCAGACGAGCTCCGCTTCTGTGATCTACGTCAGCTCAACAAAACCTGTTCTCACTTGACCCGGCACTCTGCACAGACACAGAGCTGTCATTAATGGCCTGATTATCACCGAGACTGCAATGAAAGCAACCACAAATTAGGCTGTTAGGCATTTTGTCATTCCTTGATGAGCCTGTCTAGGTTTGATGTCAAAAGGGAAAACAAAAGTTAAGAAGAATTTTTTTTTCCACCCTTGAAACAGTTTATTTGCTACTTGTTGCTTTTCGCCCTTGACTAAGAATTGATTATAATGAAGCTTCCAGTTGTGTGGCATTGTTTAAAGGTTTTTAGACCTTTTATTTTTATATTAGCTTTAAGGACAGCATGAAAAAAAAAAAACAATTTCCTTTCAAACTGTGGCAATCATTAATCTGCTGCAATTTTTTTGCCCTCCTCCTCTTGCATCACTGGTGCTTTCAGAGGAGCACAGACCCTCTCGGCCAAATCTTAGTCGCATGAGCACACAGGAGACATGTTTCTCCTCCAGTCGTGTATAAAAATCATTGTCCTTATCAGCTGAGATGAGACGGGGAGCGAAGCTGAGGAGGATTCCTCTCGGAGCCGAAAATGTAATTTTTCTGTAATAGTTTATGATTCATTCCTCCACCTTTGACTAAATAATGAGGGATGACAATTAGAGCAGGCCCTGGGAGTAGAAATCAAAGGGGCTGAGATCCCCCCCCCCCGCCCCCCGGCAGAGCCGGGCTTGTCTGAGAGCGCTTCCAGCAAACAGGATCCAGATGTCGAGGTCCGTGCTGCCATAGGCTGCTGCTGCCACTGCTCCCGCCTGCCACAGCCGCACAACAGGCTCTTTCTGCCAGCTAGCAGCCAGCCAGCCAATCTCTCAACTTTGCAACCATATCAGGAGCCTCTCCCGGTGAGAGCCTGAGACAGAGGCCCCCCAGTCCAAATAAAAGAATTCCAGCTTACAGCAGTCACGATGTAGTATCATTTCTCCATGCTGTGATTTATCTCTGCATCGGCTTGTGTCTGTACCCGCTTTTTCTTTCGCTCGTCCTCTCATGCATGTCTCTGTGCAACAATGCAAAGTCCAAGTTAATAATGCAAACTGGCTTTTAATTGATGCAACATTCGGTTGTTACCAAAACAGATTTACTTATTTACAAGCCTCGTTCGGGGAACTTTTTTCTTCTCCAACCGTTCTGAGATTGCCAGTGATTTAATGCGTCTGTCGGTGAACAGGAGGAGGTGGTGAGGACAAGGGGATGGCGTTGTCACTCATCGCTGCGGCTGAATCAATGCTCCAATGTGGCAGAGAAAAGGCCAGCGGAGCGCTATTGATATGTTTAACAAATTAGCCCTGATGACGGCAGGTGTGATTGTTGAGAGCGGATCCGGGGTCAGCTCGTCATATGGTGGCTAACAGACACGATATTGCTGCGTGTCCTGATCTCTCCATTCCCTCACAATGGCATTAGGGGCACCCCAGGGAAATAAAGAGTCCCACTCCCCTATCCCCAGTGCTCTTCAAATTAACTCCCCAGAAGGTTAAGCTCCCTGATTCATAATTATTCAAGCCCACCACCGCAGCCACCAGCAGCCCCTCTCCACATCCCACTCCCCAGCCCCTCTCTTTCACTCACTCTGCCACTTCTCCTGAGTGGCACTTGGCTTTTTGTGGGAAAGCCCAGGAATTAGATTAACTAAGCCTGACCTGTGAATGCACAGCCAGATGACGGGAGCGGGATTGGACTTGATCTCTGCCTGTCTAGCTGTCTCTCTATTCAATCTAGCTGTCTGTCTCTCACACGGTGCGTTATTGCTTGTGAGCGTCCCTATGGATGAGACATTTTCAGCCGCCGCTATTCTGCGGATTGCATATATGGGCCTCAGAGGAGCGGCCAGTGTCGAGAGCACATCTCACTTGCACAGACATGATTTGAATGATGCGAAGCATGATTGCCCTTCAGTTCTCCCTATGTGGGCTTGTGACCGTCTCAGTGCCGGTTTTCTCATTAAATGAGTTCAGCGTAGTAAACAAAACAGTGACTGTAAAGCATGAATAGAAGGCTTTGAAAGCTGTAAAAGGAATGACAAAAAATATATTACCATAAACAAAATATGAGGCTCTCTTTTTAAGAGGAGTCTTCGGTTTCTGTTTATGATTTTAAAAGGATTCTAGTTAGTTAAAAGCAGCCTATTTACACACAATAAAGTTGCTAATGAAGGCAATTTCATTGTGAATATGATGCACATGATTATCCCTGCTTTACTGATATTTCTGCGTGTAAGGAAAACACCCCAATGCCTACAAAAAAGAAGGAAAAAAAAAAAGAAACGAGCGGAAATTAACCTCAGTGGTTTCCTTGTGACCTGCTTAAATTACACCAATGCAGTGCTGCTCGTTAGGTCATGTATTATCCTCTGTTAATAGTTGTCACCATTCTCAATCAGTGCAGAACTTCCACTGAGGAGCTCCGTGCCTCTTAGGCCAATTGGGCTCCTCAGGAGGAAGGTGTAATGTAATGAGGGACCGCTCTGACTGCGGGCCAGGCTCCTTTCGCTACGATCACGTAATTAATCTCCCGATTCTCCCTCTCATCATGTCCTGACAGATACATTTGTGTTTGGTGCATAATGGTGAAGAGTTTTGGACTTGGTGCTTTGTGTCTCTGTTTTGGGAAGTGTTCATAAAAGCCCATTCCTTTGCAGGCTACAGAGGCTTACATACAAAACAACACTCCCTTTGGGCCCTATTAGGGAGACAAAGAGAAACACACACTTCTCAAGCAGGTACCCTAATAATATGTCGGCAATTTAGATAATGACTGGGAGTGAGATAAACTGAAGTGTGTATTACAGGTAATTGGATCTGCAGTGTGTTGGCTATCTTAGCACGAGTGGTGAATTGGGTTTTGTTTTTTCCAGCCCACAAATGGCTCTCAGAGATGGGCTGTCAATGATTACTATTGTTACGCTGACCAGGATATGCATCTGAAATGGCTGATGTGAGATATTTTAGTCGCTCAGATGGGCAGAAATCCTCAGAGCCTGAAGCCGTTCAGACTTTAGAAATCGAGCTCAGGACGGTTCTGTTTTCCCTCCAAATCCCAGGCGCTCGCCCGCTCCTCCATTTAGTCATATGATGACAAATACAACACCGGTGGCTGTCTGAATGATCACGTTAAGAGTTTTCTTTTTTCCTTTTTTCCCTTTTTCCTTTGAGGTGAACCCTAGAAAAGTTGGAGCCATAATGAGAGTTGTCAAGCAGGTGAAGGGAAGCAGGGAGGATAGCAGGCAGCGGGAGCCACACAAGGGGGCCTTTGGGGGCCTGGTGGGCTGGATCTCCTTGGCCTTTAAAGAGATTACCTTGGCAGTGTAAGAAGAAGTTCTACTCAGAGGATTATAGAAAGATAGGCCAACCAGCCTATTACCAATACTGCAGGGGACCCTCACAAGCTTCATTAATAATCTGATGATGAATCACTACTTCAATTGGACCTTTATAGCTGTTGCCTGATCCCAACTTCCATCTTTTCAACTCCACTCTTTATGGGCAGGTAGTTTGTTTTTATTCCTCGCAATAATCATTTTCTTTAATTGATTAAGTTTATTATTTCGCGAAGAGTGGTTTTAAATCAACGGCAACAACGCAATTCCAACGTGATGGCTTTTCACAGAGGCATTGCCTTCAATCAAAATGCTTAATTCCTTCCTCGCTCAGATATGTCCAGAAGAGTAAAAGTGGTGTGGGTTTTAAGACGAGACGCGGGGTCAGATTTTTCCCACTCTTAATTAGATGAGAGATGGTCTAATTAAATCAAATTCATTATCCTCAGCTCCAGAAATCAAGAGGCTCTGTTGGAAATAAGGTTAGGCTCCCCCTCATCCATCATGGCCTAACTAACCAATTTACAGGCCAGCCGTTTGCATGAGGCATTATTACCTTGTCATAAATACTTACCTTTAAAATCCTCGAATCAAGCCGTGATATGCTGAGCTTTTATCACATTAGTTTGCGCTACTGTGTCAGCCTCTTTCTGCTTAAGACAAAGTGGGTCCCGAATAATTGTATTAGCCACATAAAGGCGGAGACAGTGCAAACGACTGCTATTTAAATCTGGCTGATAATTCTGTATAATTAAGATATAGCACAGTTCCTTGCATGAAAAAAGGGGCCGAGGGCTTTTTCTGTGGTGGAACAATGAAAAGAAAAAAATAAGCACTTTTTAAAGCAAATGACGCATCCCAGACTGACAAATCCCTCCTGCGTCATACATGCCCATAAACAATTCTAATTTCAGCCATGTTTGCTGCTTTAGCTGCGTCTGAGACCTGCTATCGCTAACTATACGCTCGTCCACGGTGTCTCACTCCCGCAGCTGCAAGTCACTCCGCATCTTTTGTCTAGGAAAGATAAAAAGCCTCCATCATGATTATTCAGTCCAGCCGAACTATCGGAGACGACGAGCTATTCATCACGTGGCTCGCCTTTCATATTACTGATGCCAAAAATGATTACAATTCCTATTTAATAAACTGTCGTCGCTCTGTTTGGCAGTTGATATCGTGGCATATTTACATCTGATTAGCGCAGGTGGAGAATGTGAATAGTTTCTTAAGGATGTGAGAATGCGGTTGCTTTAAATTTATATCAGGCCACCAAATGGCCACAAGTCCCTTTAAATGCCACTCAGTGACTGAGCCATATTCTCAAACACATGAGGCCTGTCTTCTGATCTGTGTTGGAAAGTGAATTAGTAGGCTCGATTCTAAAGCCGGTGATGGCAACGGGTTGAGGGCGGTGATTTGTTGGCAGCGTATATTACAGCCCACGGTCAGGAAGGAGGGATCAGAGAGGCGTGTGTGTGTGTGTGAGAGGGATAGGACAGGGGGCCTTATCACTCAGTGTTTACTCACAGTAAATTGAGTTGAAATAATAGTCTTTCTCCGAGGCCAAACAATGGAGCGGGCTGTGGGCCGAGGGCTCAGGCTGGTGCAGAGCTGGCCTGCGCCACTTCAAAATGAAAGGCTGAGCCCGAGGCCACGGAGGCAAGGCGTGGAGGGGAGCGGGGGGGCAAAGGGGATCCTTTATGTGGACAGCTACACCAGTCATGGAGCAGACACCCCTCTGACAGGCACCTGGGCAGGACAACGGGGCGAGAGAGAGGAGAGCATAGCTGGGTAGGACGGGGGTGGAGTGATGAGGCCTCGGGGCTCTGTCATTAAGTTGGTGGCGAAAAAAGGAAGATGACTGCCCCGAGGACAGAGATGCGACAGGTCTCGATGGGACAGCAACCGCGACCCCTCGCTCCCCTGGGTCTGCACGGGGACTGGTGGGACGTGTCGCTCTGTTAGCCCCCCCCCCGCCTCAGCACGCCGTTCATAACCTCTGGCTATGAGTAAGCCAGGAGCCTAACCTGCTGAGAGGCAGAGTGTGTAAGCAAGAGGCAGGCGCAGAGAGCGTATCCATGTATGGACCCTCCTATGTCATTGTTTGTGTGTGTGTGTGTGTGTGTCTGTGTATGCTTCAGCTGCACCTCAGCTCTGCCTCTTCCCCTTCATTTATCATTCGGCAACATAAAGTGCTGCCACAGCATTATAGAAACAGCTGCTTTTTGCAGACGGCCACAGAGAATGGGGCTGCTCCCCGGCACACAAAGACACTCCTGGACCCAAAGAGAGTGGAAAATTGGAGGGTGAATGCGAACCTTTTTCCTTGCTGAGAGGGCTGACAAAGGGTGTCACTGTGGCGGGAGACACTGTCATCACATCTGAAGACAAATAAGGATCCATATCGACCGAGTCATGTGTACAATTGAGGCAGGGGCACCAGCGAGACCGGCCTTGTTTGCAGCTAAACATGCAGAACTACAGCTGCTGTGCATCATATTCTCCTGAGAATTCATATCAGCCTCTTTAATTAAACCATAAATGCATGAATCATCTGAGTCGAGGCATCTGTATGTATTTCTGTGCACTTCAGCACAATACAGTGTCAGTTTATTGAGTCCAGAGCCGAAGTGAAGACAATGAACCGTGTCAGGGCTCTGTTAGGGGTCATAATGCAGTCACTGAAGGGTTGTGGCTAAGGCCACGGAGCTGAGTCGAGGTGAGCGCCGCGGGGCCATGCAGATACGCTGTCAGTTGCTCCGCGGAGAGCACGGACGTGCTGTGCCATGCTTCGCCATTCCACCTCGAGCCTTAAAGGCTCTGTGTGGAGTAAAGGGAATTTTGTCAAACCTGTTCTCTTCCAGCTGGGGAGATGAGATTTTACACTCCGCCAACCACATGACAGAGAAACGCAGAGTCTGTGTGTGTGTGTGTGTGTGTGTGTGTGTGTGTGTTGTGACTACGTGTGTGGTTGTGTGGGAAAGACAGAGGAAAGTCGAGAAAAAGAGCAGCGAGGGCATCAGTTAGTTTTTTTGCCAGACCTCCTGGGGCAATGTGCAGGCTCAGATACTTTAAGACACGAACAAAATAGTTTCACAGTAACTCTAGTTGATACAATGGAGAGAGAATTTCCCTTTCAAAATGAAGCACACAAACACTCACGTATACACGAAGCAGGTTGCAACAAGCATAGACAATTCGTTTATTGTTCTCTTAAAGTCAAACAACACTGAGTAACTATTTGGCTGTAAATGCTGTGACATATCTGACCTGGTCTGTGGTCTTCACATTGGAAAACTCTTCATTTTTTAAGACATTTTTATTTTACAAACAGCATTCCTGCATTTAAAAGTTCCCATATAGATAAAATTAGCATGTTATAAAACATGTAATATATTACAGAATTTATTTAGAGGCCTAAGAAATGTATATCACTCACTGCCTTTCATGCCAGAGTTTTGTACGAAAATCTTTTTTGGCATTTTAGCCAATTTGGTCCAAACATTGTTACACTTTCATGGATCTCATGCGCTATCGCAAGATGTCACACTCAGAGTATGTTTTGTGAATGGCTCTCAGCTACGACTGCATCAAACTTTGACACAATTTCCAGTAAATTGATAGAATTATAGCCATTTTGTGTCTGCTAAGGTGAACTGGCTGAACTGGATTGGCTTCAAAGGATACCCAGTCGAACGTATACATCCGCTGATTTCCTGAAAGTTTCATTGAAATCCTCCTGACTGATTCACACAATATATATTTTACTAACAGGCAGACACACAAACACATTCACGCGCACACAGGCATGGGCAAATCATTATCTCCCGCCCTCTGCGTTTCGTCGGCAGGTGACAATTATTAGAAGTTTGTGGCTTTCCTGGTTTGAGCTGTTAAGCTGTCCTCATGTATACCACGTGCCTTTTCTCCAGTTTTATTAATAAGAACAAATCCTAGTAAATATATATTTAGGGTACTTTTATAGTGTGTCTGATGTATCTGCTCTAGGCCATCTGAAGACTGTTTTATATATTTTAAAATGCTGGACCTTAGTCGGGTCAAAGGTGACTCCGTGAATCATCTGAGTTAAAGCGGGAAGTGCATTCTTTAATTCATCCTTCTGTATAAATTCATCACTTTTATATCTCACTCCCTTCGTCCAGGCCAGACAAGCTTAAATCAATCCATCTGTAAAAGTACATCTATTAAAAAAAAAAAAAAAAAAAAAAAAAGAGAGAGAGACCTTATATCTCTGAGGAATTTGTAGGTGGTCTGAAGACTGATGGTATTTAGTGAAACAGCAGGTTTTGGGTTTGCTCTGCGGTGTGTGTGCGCCCCTCTGTCTGTTTGACACATTCCAACACCGCACCCCTCTCCAAGGCTCCTAACTACCAGCCCGTCGCCATGGTTACAGCCACACATCCATTGCCAGCTCTTCACACTCAAAGACATATTTGTTTGGCTAGTGTAGCTACGCTCCTGACAATGCAACACGGCTTTTTTAGCACAACACCTGCTAATCACGGGATTTAGCTCTTTGAGGAGGACTGCTGATCAGATATTCAAATATATTATCTGAACGCTAAGCCCGATGTTAATCCCTGGCCCAGGGTCTTAAAGCATCCTGCCTTTCAATAACAGTGTTTATTTTTCATTTGCTTTCTCTTTTTCGCCCCCATCCTGCTCTCCCCTTTAAGAAGATGAATCCTTTAACAGATATAATAGGAGGGTTTTTTTTATAGGATGCAGCCCTTTGATGGTGATATAGATTTGCCTAGAGAGAGACAGATTATTATCTGTTTAGGTTTCTAGGCGTATCAGTCGGCCCATCAGATGCCACAAGCTAGTGATTTTCTTTTCTCTCTCTCCGTTTAAATAATTATGTTTGTAAGTATTAATTAAAGAGACATTTTGATTTCAGGACAGCTTCTTCACATGTCTCTTTTAGACGTGAAAAAAAAAAAATTGTTTTGTAGATTTCACGTGACTCAACATGTTTAATATTTTAGAGCTCCGTGTTCAATTATTCATTTCTTTTAAACACTTTTAGAGTATGTTTGCAGTACTGTTTCTTTTATCTTTTAACCTTGAATACTTAATATTATGTCATGTTCCACCAAGGCTTCGTGTGCTTACATCTTAATAAATAAGCCACAAATAAAATTCGATGCCACTTTTAAGGCCTTAAAGGGCATAACGTAAGTAATAAATTGTGTAAGTGTCGTTCGGACAGTTACTGCTGACAAAAGATTAATTAAAAAGCCTTCTCCAAATTGTGAGGATCCATTAATCCTAAATAAGAGTAAAATACACGTCACTTTTTTTTTTTTTTTTGTGCCAGACAAGCTGTTGTCTTTTTTTTTTTATTTCCTTTAGATTTCTTGGCTCTTTTCCCAGATGTTATCAGTTAACCGTGAGTCTGGACGGCTGAACAATAGCAACTGCAGGATATGAGTGACTCACTAAACTGGTTGTTAAAAAGAAAGAAAGAAAGAAAGAAAGAAAAAGCAGTTTAAAAAAAAAAAGACAATGAGACGAACATAATAATAATAAAAAAAAACTCATTTACGTCTGTGTAAAACGTCTCGGCAGTATTTATTGTGACTTCAAACGCTGCCTGCGTGGAACAGTCTGTTGCAACCGGTGGACCTCTTTCTTGTCCTTTCAGCGTTTTTCCGTCACGCTGTCTGTTGTCAGAGAATCAGAGGCGGCGGGATCACAAACACATGAATCCTCATCTTGTGAACAACATCTAATTCCTGGTTTCCTCACATTCCCTCCCTCCAAACTAATTTTGGGCTTAAAGTGATTCTCTGTTAAGTAAACAGAGACACCCCCCCACCACCACCCACCCCCTCATCTAACAGTCCTCCATCACAAGGATCTTCAGATCATCTCTGCCCATTAAAACCTGGGCAAACACTTTACTTCACACCAATATGCTAAAGACTGCTGGAAGAGAAAGAGAAAAAGGGCTTTTTCCCCCCGTTTTTTTTTTTTTTTTTTTTGGACTTTCCCAGATTGTCTCTCTTTCTCCTATTCTCCACTTTAATCCAGTATCTTTCAGCGCTGGTAAACTTCTCAAGCTGGACACTGCTCGGTTCGGGGTGGAAAGGGGTCAAGCTCTGCTGGCCTCTGCACAGAGCTGTGGAATTTTTCATTAGTGCACAGCTGGGTCACAAGTGGCTCCAAAGCCGTCTTAATATTGTGTAGGCCCACAGATTAGGAAGTGGAGAAAAGAAGCCAGAGCGTGATGCTCTCCACCAGACCCCGTCTTTGCATATTTGCAGACTTGTGCTTTAGAACACCTCATATTACTGTTTGTTTTATTTCTTAGACCCAGAACCTCTGGGTCAATAGTAATTATAAAGCCCTCCAATCCAAATGCTGTTTTTTAACCATTGCGGCGCTGTATCTGCAAGACAAATCAATTTTTTTTTCCACACTAAAGAAAATAATGTGGAGCGGATGCTGTATTTTTTTTTTTTTTTTTGACTGGACAGGATTTCTGCAAAGGTTGCACAAACAATATTACTTGTCGCAAACACTTGTGTCAATATTTATTAAAAAAGAATAACTATTGTGTTTGAGTTGGGACGTTAAAATCGGCCAAACTTTAATTTTGAGCTAGGCAGGAGCTATTAAACCTACTTTCATAAGGAATAATTCCATACAGTGGCTCAACAGCAGATCTCATACGATAGTGCAAGATGTCATTCTCAGAGATATCACAGTATTAGAATATTTGTTGTGAACGACTCTCAGCTACTACCACCTCAATTTTTAGCTTAATAGCTGTAAAATTGACTAAGTTATAGTCATTTTTGAGTTGATTAATGTTGATTAAATGGGGTGGCCATCTTAAATTAGATTGACTCTAAAAATTAATCTGTTATAGATGTAAGTCCGATTATTAGGTTCTGAAAGTTTTATTAAAATCTGTTTGGTAGTTTATGAGATATTTTGCTAACAGACAGACAAAGCTGACTGCAAATAGTTGATGTCAAAATTTTAAACAAAGACTTGTGCAGGATATTAGCCCTCAGAGTATGTGTCGGGGATCAGTCTCAGCTGCTACCTCGCCAAATTTTAGCTCAGTGTCACTAAAATTGACTGAGTTGGAGCCATTTTTGTGTTTTTTAAGGCCAAGTGGCTGCGGCGGCCATCTTGGATCAGGTTGAGTCCAAAAGTTAAACAGCTGTAGATGAAAATCCAACAGTTATTTTTTTGCGTGTTTCATTCAAACTTGCGCGCTGGATCATGAGATATTTGGCTAATAGCAAGACAAAGACACATGCACGCAGACACGAGCAACAAACACAATCCTCCGCCATCACCGTCCGACGGTGGGCGCTTTTAAACCCCCGCTTCAGACTACAGGCTAATTCACAGGTTTCTAATTTATTTGTCCAAAACATTAAAAAAGCTCTATGAGAACAGGTAAACCAATAAGCAGGAGACGAACCAAAATATCCACCCGCCCCCTCCAAAAAAAATAAAAATTTCTCCTCGGTTCATAATTTCTTCCCAGATGCTGTTGCGCCGAGTGCGCGAGCGTGCTGTTTGTTCTGGGCTTTAAAAACTGAGCCTAAATGTGATGTTGCGCTCATTTTACATCGTCAGGAACAGCAGCTGTCCAAACAGCATCGTGTGTGCTCGCCTGCTTACTCTTGTATTTAGATGTGTACTTAGCCTCCTCCGCTGCCCAATACACTGTCCTTTTCACTCCACCAGCTTTGTTCTACCTGTGTGGCTGCCGGGGATTATTTCCACACCGTTTTCCTGTAGCGGTTCATTAGGGAAGACGTGCGACGGAGGACCAACGGGGCCTGGTGATGTGAGGCTGTTCTCCCGCTTTGGGAGCTGGGCATGGCGCTGATCTAAATATGGCCTGCTGCTGAAAGGTGAGAGGCGGGCGACTGAAGGTGCGCGCGCGTCCGTTTGTCAAAAAGATCTCCCGAACCACCTGGGAAAGTTTCATGAAACTCCTGGAAATTAATCCTTGGGATTGCGTCCACAACTTCTCTGTTTTCGGGACCAAGCCAATTCAAGATGGCCGCCACAGCTAACCTTAGCTTACAGGACATCTCAGCTTTGAAAGCTTGAACTCCACCCTCTCTTCTTTGTGAATTGAGAAAGTCCAGTTGTTTCTCTTGGTTGTTTTTATCCTTTTTTGGCCTTCGCCAGCACAGAAATGACTTTAGCTCCGTAGCTCATGATATAACGTTGATTTTAAGATACTTTTCTCAACATGAGCTGATTGTGTAGTAGTTGAAAACACTGCTGCGAAAGGTGGCGGGTGATATGCATTTGTGTGGCTTTTATGTTTCAAGTGGTCCAGTTTGACTTTAATCCAACCGTGTTTATTTAATAAAACAAATCTTTGTTTCAGTGGTCCTATTAGAAACGATGAAAAATAGGTGCACAATTTGCCTCTATATTTCCTGTGTGTTTTTGAGGTCAACTGGAAATCAAGATGCAAAACCAAATTCCTCCTTTGCTGTTTATGCAGGTTTTAAGTAAACTGTGAACCCTGGAAAGAGATCCTATCGATGGCGATGGAAGGGTTTTGGATTTCTTTTTGCAGCTGTGCAGTGTACTGATACGCACGGATCAGCCTGGGATGTCCGTCTGGCCGGAGGCCGGTCCGATGAGCTGCGCATTCCAGCTCACTGGAACTCAACGAGAGGGGCCGTAATTATTTTCACAACGGCCGACATGTGGGCTAGACTACCCGGTTCGTGCCGACTGTAACCGGCACGGCCTTCCAGCTTCAGCGTTGCTCCATTCAGCAGCTATTACTAAGTGCGCTCCCTCCGAGGGGCAGGGCAGGTGCGTGCGCACGCTCCGACCCATCGGACACGTTTACGCGATTATCTTCGCTACGCCAAGTGCAATCAGGTCGTCTCATTCCTCCCCTGTGAGCACGCAGGCAGGCCGGTGCTCGGCTTCAACGCGGGGAACCGGCAGAACCCTGTGGCCAGAGCTGCGTGATGAAGAAGGCACCTTTGGGCCATTAGTGGTGTACACATCTCCCGTTAATGTGTTTTACTTTTACCTGCTGGGAGTTTAATTAAAAAACAAAGAGCCTCAATTTAAAGGCCATTATTATGCTAATGTAGTAAGCAAGGGATGGTGATTAAGCAGCTTTTAGAGCTGACTGGAGCTGGCCCTTGGGAGCGGAAGGATGGCACTTTTTATTTAGCTTCATTACTCTCCATGAATCTGTGCTGCAAAGAGAAATGCTGATACAATGAAAGCAGGTCAGCCTATGAGCGAGCATCATCCCAGACACTTTCTGTTTGGCACTTACTTCTCATACGGGCTTAGAGTGGGAGCAGGAAAATGACTCTTATCTGCTTTTTTTTTTTTTTTTAACAAACCAGTTGCTTTGATGCACAACCCTCTCTCTGCTTTTCTCATCAGAGCCTCTGCAAGCAATCAAACACTTGTATTAGCAGAACTCAGGCCCCTTTTCTTAGGGGAGTGTGGTCAACATCCAGCGCCTGCTGCATGAAGAGGACAGCAGAGTCATACATAACAAAGTAATTTTCGTGACGTTGAGCCACAGCCGAAGACGTCTGTTCGTCCACGTGAAGCGAAACATCTGGGGATCAAATGTTTTCCTTTCACCGCCCGTGCTCGTCGTTTTTGCTGCCGTGAAGTAATTTTTGAGCACACGAGGAGCTGGGAAGCGGCCGATCGACGCCCTGGAGGTTGCCGCTGTGAACAAGCCGACAAACAGAACACGACTGCTCATTAAAGTCTGGAGCGAGAAACGATTCAAGAAACAGAAACAAAACCTTTTATCTAGTTTAGTTTGTCCAAGTTTACGCTGTGCCCATCAGAACGAAATCAAAGAAAAATCCTGCATTAAAAATGTTACAGATACAACAGTAATTCCATTTAAACCTCACCAAAACTCTAAACAAAAAAGGAAAAAAAAACATTTATTTTGACTATAAATCAGTATCAGCATTGCTAGATTATAATAGCTTTTGCCTCATTTAAATTTTGATTTCACGGTAGCTAGAGGGGATACAAACTTAAAACAGTTTTATCTCCAACTGCAACTAAAAATGATCTCAATACGACTAAAGCCTCTGATCAAAAGAGGTACAATTAGGGCAGCACAATATAGCAAAAATGATTGATAAGGCAGTATCGGTGTATGCAAAGGATTCCAACAAGTTTGCACAAACTTCATGCAAAAAATGAAAAAAAATTGGCAGTCAAATGGACCCCCTTTTCTAAACGACTGCAATCAGCACATGGGTTCCTGTCACGTTTGTAACGACAGAACATAGGGGGTTATTGCATTGATCGCAAAAAATATCACAACAGCACGTTTTCCTAATATCGTGCAGCCCTCGTTATAATTATCTGTTAATCAGCTAAAAGATACACGGGCTGTTTGAGCTGTGCTCAGACTGTACACATAATAACAGAATTTTGTCTGGAAAAATCTCATATTTTGTGTGTTCAGAAATTAATTTGATTTCTGATAAACGTAGCAAAAACACTGCTGAGACTTAGAGTAGGAGGTGGCGTGGATGAAAGAACAGGAGCAGTAAAAATAGAAAAAGGTAAAAGTTGCAATCAGAAACATCATTTTGTCTGTTTACAGACGTTGACTGCTGTATTGTAGTCTTTGAGCAGGGCTCCAGTCTTTGTACCCATATAAGCGAGCTAAATTTTCATCCTTGTTCATCGTAGCTGTAGAGCCTCTCTGACCCAGTGGAAGAAGTTGAATGATCGTGTTATTCAAACCTCGTGAACGAGCCTGCTGCTAAAACGAAACGCTGATCAGTATCTGTTGAGAACAGATCAATTTGAGAAAATTCTGCCTTTTTTTTTTCGGTTTGTTTGTTTGTTTGTTTGTTTGTTTATGACCCCCCCTCACAGACCTCATCTCTCGCCTCTTCATGATTGACGTGGCCACAGGTTTCCTGCCTGCACACAAGAGCCCATCTTCAAAGTAATAGCTTACAGCTGCTGCTTGGATAATCCTCATCCTCTCTGTCTTTGAAGGGTTGCCGTGACATAATGGCCCTGCCTATTCTTCTCCTAAATTGTTATGGTATTTCTCAGAGTGTTGTTCAAAAGCAGAAAAAAAAAAGAAGGAGGGAAGGGGAGAGGGTGAGACTGTTGCACGTGTTGCTAAACGTTGCACGATTATCACAATCTCGCCTAGCCCTCCTATCCGTTTTCCCTCTCCCAGCCCTGTCCTCCCGATGCCTCGTGCTGCAGCAGGAGTTGGAAATGTTGGAGGAGAAATCGTTGGCGGCGTGTGGCGTGAGACTTAAGACGGTGTCATACTTGAAGTTGCGTTTAATCTGTTCAAAGGGAGGTCTCCGAAGTGTTCGGCTGGGGGGAAAAAAGAGAAGCGGAAGAGGAGCCGACGTCCCTCAGCTGCACTTTTTGTGCACCTCGGTTCATCAGACGTATAAAAGCACGCCGTTGTTTTCCTTCATAAAAGCTTTTTGGGGTTATTATTTTCTTCTGTTCCTGGCTGCTTTCTGTGCGTTTTCCGTGGCATTACAAGCCTCGGCAGTGTGATAATGTGCCACAGAGAGCAAGAAACGACTACAGGAGATGTAAGAAAGAGCAGACAGGGGATTACAGGTATGTGCACATAAGATTAAAAAAGAGGGACGTAATGATTCCTCTGGGATGGAGGTATGTGCTGAGATGGGCTCTTTTTTTTTTTTTCTTTTGTTTTTTTTCACCCTCTTCTCATTTATGAGTCCCGTTGAGGGGAGGACTGGGTAAATATTGACAGGTCTCTGCTTGAGATGCAGCCATTGATCCACGCAGGAGGGTCTCTTCACTTGATCTGTGCGCTCAGGTGTGAGAGGAGGAAAAAAAGGAAAAAAAAAAAAAGGCCAGAGCCGGGACGAGAGCTGTCACGCTGGTGGTCCCCCCCACCACCTTTGTGCTGCCCTGCTTACCGATGCAACACCGGGCGTCATGTTACCGAAGCGGGCGAAAGTAGATTTCAGGTAGTCCTGGTGTTCCCGGGATCAGAATTGGTAAATGATCAGCTAACCCACTTTCCGCCTGATTCGGTCACGCGCACTTTGAAATCTCTGCAGAGAGCGGAGGTGTCCCCGTCCCCGGCTAACGCCATCACCGGCCCCCTGTCTGTGTGTTTTTCTATTTATAAAATCATCGTTTACATCCTCCTCTCCGTCTCCTGTTGGCGCGTCGGCCCGGCGGCCTGCTCCACAAACCACTAATCAGGTAATGTTGGGGAGGTTGAATGGCGTGCCTCCCCCTGGTCAACCTTCACTGCTCACACAGTGGTGTTGTTTTAAAGAGCATTCTTTAGCAGCTGAACTTGGAAAGGTATTAAAGTGGGATTAGGCTCCTCCACAATCCACTGCTTGTGTCATTCAGGGAGTTTGTGTTCTCCTCTCCCCGCTGCCGCCTCCCCACTCCTCCTCTGTTTGATTGTGGCTAGCCGCAGGAGTGGGACTGACTGTGCCTTTCAAAGGCGAGGGGTAGGGTTAAATCCCTAGTCCACTGCTCCCTGCTAATTCTCCTTGTTCCTTAGAGAAGGATTTACTTCTGCTGCCAGCTTCTCAAAGGCCTTCTCTGCCCATCCGAAAAGTCGGCGTTGCCTTCCTGTGGAGGTGTGGTTGCCATAGAAGGGGCGTCATGCGTGGCCATTCCATCTGAGCCCCGCTGAGAATGGGGAGCGGGGACTGAAAACAGGCAGAAAGTCCGGATTAGGTCCGAGGACAAAGCGGGACAGGAAGATTCCAGAAGGGACGAATGGGAATTACAGCAGCAAAAATAATGCAAAGTGACAGAGAGGGGAAATAGAAAAATAATGGCTTACAAGATTAAACCCAGCGAGGAGAAAGAAGAAAGGGGACGAGGGCTGAATGAGAATGTTTTCATCTAGATGAGAAGATTTGAGAGAGCGAGGGAGAGAGAGAGAGAGAGAGAGAGAGAGAGAGAGAGCGGTTGTAGGTAAACGTGGAGTTCCGGGCGCATCGAAACCGTGCTAACAAGTCATTTCCTCAACTTTCTGCTCTCTTTCTGAGCCTAAGCCGCCGATCATTAGCTAAACATTCGAGTTTGATCAGGGAACTTGTCTTGACAGATTCATCACGTCGTTCTTCCTTATCCCAGCATGTAACACTCTAATCTCTCTAAAAAACCACATACACGTTTCTGAATCTTCACTTTCTTACCTGAAAAAGCATTCAAACTGAAGTTTCTCTCTCTCTCTCTTATTGGCTTTTTTTTGTTACTGAATTGCTTTTTTTTTTTTTAATTATTGACTAAACTTGGTGATTTGTTTAGAAGACAGAGCCAGGTTCACAGGTCACTTCAACAAGAACCCCGCATGTAGGAGAAACATGCCAACATTTCTTTTTGCAAGGGATTATCCTAGAGGATTTCCATAGTTCACTAATAATCTTCTTAACGTATTGTAATAAATAAAAGATTAAAGGATATTTTGAACCCTGAAAGTGCCAGCTTTGACATCTCTGTTGTTCTGCTGCAGTATGAATAAAATAAAATTAAAAAGATAATAAGACGCTCTGTTTGTCTTTTGCTGGCAGACAGAAGTTGTTATTTTTACGATAGTGGACGGATAGCTTGAAACTAGTGAAGTAGCCCGTTAATTGTTGTGTCGTAATGAAAACGACATAAAATGTAGCTCTCCTGATTTTGATCAGATGAGCAGAGTCAAGAACAAAAAGGCACGCCTCCAGCTGTCCATACACGTGTGAGCACCCCACACACACACATTATCAGGACTCAATCAGTACCTATAACCACATTAGCATGACAAAAACCGCCCTTTGGTTCCCTTGCTCTCATATTTACACATTATATTCATCGCTAGCGTTCATCCCTGTCGCGAACCGGCCGATGATGTCAACTGCTCTTCTCGCCGTCTCCCTCACAATGAGATAGATGCTCACCACAAACAGATAGGCGGTTGCCAGCTGTCTTCCAGACCAGGGCAAACACAGGAGCCGCTAATAAATCCAGCTTTACGGCCGGACAAGATCAACCGCACTCCCTGCCTTCTTGCTCCATTTAATGTGGCTTCTTTCTGAGCGACGGAGGACGAATTAAATGCCTCTCGGTCACCAATAAAACAATGCAAACATCTTCCCCTCCCCGAAGCACATAAAAGAAGATGGAGGTGTTGTCAGGGAAATGGTGATAGAGGTGGCGTCGCACCATAGAGGCATGATGTTAGACGCAGATAGATCTGAGATATGAACAGTAGCCAGCCATGAATCATGCTCTCTGATATGATATCTGATGCATATAGAGTGCAGTGATATGGAAGAGCTGAGTAATTTACCAACAAAGACTTGACTGGGATAGTCCTAGTTGGCGCTTCTTTGTTGTTTTTTTTTTTCTATTTACATTTGTAAGCCCATGACTGAGCTCCTTTTGGACTGCTGCAGAGCTGGACCCACCCTGAAATTTTAACAGATGAGTTGTTGCCAAAGGGGTCACTTCTTTTGCTGCCCGAAGGGGTCAACGAGCCAATTTCAAAAACCCCTTGATGGGCAGCTAAAGCTCCACTGAACCGCGGCAACAGACAATTAGAGGGAAAAGTAAATGCCCCTAATCCAGCAAAACGCTAAACATGTCTGTTTTACCTTTTTTTTTTTTTTTTTTTTGAAACGTTTGTCACTCGCATTTGTATCGTTTCAAACGGCACCCTCCTCCTTTCTGGCTCCGCAGGTTATTCGCGACCAAGTGCAGCGGCTGCATGGAGAAGATCGCCCCGACGGAGTTCGTGATGCGGGCCCTGGAGTGCGTCTACCACCTGAACTGCTTCTGCTGCTGCGTGTGCGACCGCCAGCTCAGAAAGGGCGACGAGTTTGTCCTGAAGGAGGGTCAGCTGCTCTGCAAGATCGACTACGAGAGGGAGAAAGACTTGCTCAGCTCCGTCAGTCCGGATGACTCAGACTCAGGTGAGCCCTCTGCACCCTCTCTCACACGGGAGTGAGAACAGCACCCCGGTGCGATCATCACATGGCACCGAGGTGTTGCATTCAGTAAGCGCCGTTCCATCGCAGCGGTAGTCAACATAGATGTCCTCCATCAGGAATCTAAATAAAAACCCACGAACTTTACTAAGATGTAACGAAAGAAGCAATTATTTTTCCCAAGACCTTTGAGGGTTTGCACGAAGCCCAAGGAGCGCAAAGCCTTTCGCTGCTTTTCAATGGCTGATTTTAAACGCCGTTCGTTCAAGCGAGGAGTGTGGGTTTACAGTAGGAAGAGGAAACGGGCCGAAGCCAAAGCCAAGCCAGCCTGTATTAATGGCTCTCCATGCGTGGGCAGGATCTGGTGCTGGAAAGAATTAAATTACTGTATCGCGATGAGTGACAGAGGGATTTGGGGCCTTTCTGCACTAAGCCCGCGCCTCCACTCTTATCAGCTCCAGCGCTCGTCGCCTATAGGCTGCGCACACGACGAGGCATCTCGCCAAGCCTCACTGTTCACTGCCATCTGGCTTACATTTAAACATGCACAAAAGCGGGCGAATTTGTCAAATACATCTGTGCCTGTGTCAACTTTTGTCAACTTGTGGGAATATTTGCTCTGTCTTGCCCCCCCCCCCACGCCCCCTCCAGCC
>NC_051430.1:12287580-12295326 GCF_001649575.2 Kryptolebias marmoratus | reverse complement strand
CCCTCCAACCCCCTCCTTGTTTGCTTGCGTCCCAGTGCATCACTCACGCTCGTCTTTGCACGTCTCCGGATTTCAAGATGGAGCAAAATGACGACACGAGCGGAGGTTGACCTCGACGTGTTGGTTTATCGGCGCAGGAACGTAGACGTGGATCAGAACCAGATGATGAGCTAGACCTCAGAATCATTACGTTCTTTAACAGCAGTGCTGGTTCAGGTTTAAAAACACTTCTTTTTTACCTACATATCAAGTGGTGGCGATTAATACTTCTTTATAATTCAGTCTTTCTGTGCGACTTTGTGGTTTTTGTGACAGGTGACGTTGAAATGTGCGGCTCCTCGTAGCATTATCAAGCATGTTTGTCTATTTAAAAATGTTTAAAAATATACGTAATTTTCTTAATTATTAAAGGGACCTGGCACGTGACTGTTTCTTGAAAATAGTTGTGTATTTTTAATAATAAATACCATTTAGGTAAGCATAGATTGGTGATAAACTCAAGTCCTGCTGTTCACTGTCGGGTTTTAGACTCTGTCCTCATTTCAAGGGCTAAGCTAGAACAAAACTCACTGTTACTGGAGCTGCAACCATGAGCACAAAGCCTTTTTCTTTTCTCATCTTTGCTTACAATCTACTGTTCTTATCAGAGACTGATTTGATTTAAATGAGACAAAGCTGGGAGCAATAAATTACTCGTGACACCGTGTCCAGTTCAGTGACAAATGGACATATTTTGGTGTTCTGTCCACAGATTCTGAAAGTCTAATCATACTGGAGGCCGTTTTCCTCCTGTAATAAATTGATAATAAAGTATCAGAAACATGTGTCTCCTTTGATTAGGCCAGGGGTCTGCAACCTTCACAATCACAAGGGCCATTCCTGCCCCTCTTTCCCCTAAATAAAATTTGTCTACAGCTGAAAAACAAACTTAAAGCTTGAAATAAAGATATCACAGCTTTTTAAGGGCTATATAAATACGACATATGGAGATATGTTGTTTGTTGCAATACGAAATCCATGATCTGTAAGAGATTGTTAACATTTATAGTTTTTTTTTACATCTTAGGACAAAAAAAGCAGTTTTTTTGGTTTATACCCTGTTGATAAAACTCTCAACCCACTTTGAGATAATAAATTATATACTAATTATGAGAGTGAACATAAAAACTTACTAAATTTCTGTAACTTTTAGGTTTGTATCATAAGCTTTTACTTTTAGTACTCAATGTTATCAAGGGGGCTTGCCATTTTTTTGTAAAACATCTCATTTTAATGACTCATGATATAATAACCTGTGGTGAATGTGCAAAACTGCACCTTGTTTTTTCTGCCCAGAAACTTCCCTCAGATAAATAAAAATGTTTATTCTGGATTTCAGAGAATGATCAGACTATGAGGCTAGAAGTTGGATTAATGTTTGCTTGCTAACAGGCTAACAAGCTCCTTCTGTTTTGTTCCTTGTATTTTTAGTATCGTTCTGACACCAAGGTTTTGCAAATTGGACAAGAAAACTGCTAACAGAAGGCTTTTCTGTTGTGGTTATGAATACAAATACTCAGTTCCCATGCATTTTTGGTCCAAGCTACATCGAGCCTCTGCAGAGGGACCAAAGAGCCACATGTGGCCCGAGAGCCGCAGTTTCACACCACTATATTAGGCATTTGTGCTGTGCGAACCTGAAGCAGAACAGAGGACAAAAATGTATTTATCAGTGTCCTGTCACCGGTTCAAACTGATGCTGATGACGCCAAAATCTGTCGCTTCCTGCAGAGAAAAGTGACGATGAGGAGTTGGACGTCAAGCCAGAGAAGGGCATTGGAAGCCAGGGGAAGGGTGACGATGGGAAGGACCCGAGGAGACCCAAGAGACCACGGACCATTCTGACCACTCAGCAGAGGCGGGCCTTCAAAGCCTCCTTTGAGGTGTCCTCGAAACCCTGCAGAAAGGTAAAACGGAGCTTTAAAAACCAGCTACAGTGAGGATTTGTGTTTGTTTTTTACCATTTTTGTTTGGAGTAATGGGGGATTTAGACGCTGACCACGAGCCCTACGGTAGTTTGACAAATAAAAGTCTCAAATTAAAAAAATCCTCCCCCACCTCTGAGCGGAGCTTTGAAGTGCCAAGCAGCATTCTGTTCTGCGTTAACTGAGGCGGGCTGCTGTAACGCAGTCCGGCTGCACCGAATGTCACACTGAGAGAGGAGAACTGCCTGCGCAGCCAAGGCTTTGAAACGGCAATAACCGAAAAAAAAAAAACATTTAAATGAAAGCAAATCAAAGACCCAGTGTGACTGCTGGAAAATGCAGCATCTGTGTGCTCGTTTGTGTTAGTCGTGTTAGCAACATATCTGGTGAACCACAGAAGAGATTTTATTGATTCCTTCAGAAACTAATCATTGGATGTACATCTACAGCTGATTAACTTTTGGAGTCAACTCCATTCAAGATGGCCACCACAGCTAAGCAACCTGAGCAACACAAAAATGCCCCTAAGTCAGCTAACTCTGCAGATATTGAGCTAAAAATTGGTGTAGTTGTAGCTGAGGGTCGACCCAAACACATTCTGAGCACAAACTGACTGCACCAGATCTGTTTTTAAACCTTTGCCACCAACTATTATAGTGAGCTCTGTCTGTTACCAAAATGTCTCATGTACCACAGGATAGATATTAATGAAACTCTCAACAAGTAATCGTTAGGTGTACTCTTACAACTGATTAAGTTTGGAGTCCACCTGATTAAAGATGGCCGCCACAGCCCTCTGATATTAGAAACCACGAAAGAAGCTGCAACTCAGTCAAGTTTACAGATATTAAAGGGGAAAAGTGTTTCAAAGCTAACATAAATCAAAAGAATGTCATTAAAGGTAAAAAAATGTACACAAATTTAAAATGATAATAAAAAAAATCAATAAAATTACCAGCATTTTCCACAATCACTCAGAAGTGCAAAGTATCAAGAGCCAAACACAAGAACTCGAACAAGGCAGTAAATAGCAAATACAGACAGTGTGGGGGGTGAAGTGGTTGCAGTTAATTGTGTAAACGGACCCAAAACTCCAGCAGCCGAGTCATTCTTCGGCTTCCTAAAGGACAAGAAAGTTTGATGGACGTGGTTAGTTCAGCTCCTGGTGAAAATTAAAACCCAAAGTCTTCTGACTGACTGTGGAGTTAATGTTTTGAAGAGGACCACCTGAGATACAAACCTTCAATAGGAGGACCACCGCCTCTTGCTATCCGACCGCCACCTGCCGTCCCCCGCTGTCCGGATGGGAACCTCCTTGAAGACTGTGTGACGTCACTGTAAAGCTCAGGGGTTCCCCTTGTGAAACGTGGGACTCGAGTTCCCAACATTATCACTCAGGTCCAAAGAAAAAAATCGTGTTGTCAAACTGGTACTCTTGTTAACAAAACTCGCTTCTTCTTCTGCTTCCATTTTCTCTGATAATCACCGCGTCACCAACCATGGAGGTAACGCCGCCCACACAATCATCCTACTTTGGGATTTTGACATAAAAACTCTAAAAACAAGTCATTAACGTTTTCAATCAGAGAAATGGACCACTGGAGTGTTATATGATAGTGTTTAACTAAAAGCAAAACATGAAAACTCATTATTTTAATATTTAAATTCATTTCCCTTTTAAGCTAGAAGTTGGTGTTGTTGTACCTGAAATTCTTTCCCAACGCATACTCGGAGTGCCACACTTTGCACAGCATGCTTGCCTAAAATTTTGATCTTAACTATTGGCATCAACCCTGTTTGTATGTTAGCAAACAATCGCAAGAATCACTTGACAAATTTCAGTGAAACTCCCAGACAGAAATCAGGTGATATCCATCTACAACTGATTAACGGTTGGAGTCAACCCAATTCAACATGGCCACCACAGCTAATCAACCTTAGCCAACACAAAAATGGTTATAACTCAGTTTTTTTTTCAGATACTAGCTAAAATTGGTGTGGTGGTAGCTGAGAGTCATCCTCAACATGTACTCTTAGCTTTAACTTTCCATGCAAGATCTCGGAACACTGCATGAGATCACACCTAACATCATTCTTGGTTTGACCAAATCAGAAATCCAATTTATTATCATAAACAGATCTTAGTCTGGAACTCTGGCACGAAAGGTCACGCAGGTAATATGCATTCCCTTAAAGACTGCTAGGTCTTTAATTTTGGTTAGATTTGTTGTGTGATGCTAAATGTTTTTTTGTTTTTTTATGTCTCCAGGTGAGAGAAACGTTGGCTGCAGAAACAGGACTCAGTGTCCGAGTGGTCCAGGTGTGGTTTCAGAACCAGAGGGCTAAGGTGAGAACCGCTAAAGCAGAATGAATCCTACAATTGTGTCCTCGACAGTAAAAAAAAAAAAACACAACAGCTTTGTTCCATTCTCGAGTCCCTGCCAATAAATCACCCCGACTCCGTGTGTTAAACTTATCGCTGCATTCCTTTCACAAATGCAAAGAACAGAGCGAGGAGTTGCAAATCTAGTTCAATCTCGCATTAAACGTCTACGCCCTCCTCTTTTCTGATGACTATCTCGTGGAGTAGCCTTTGATACTCGACAATGAAGTGCGCTCGGACAGAGACTTTGTGCGGTTCACTCAAGGGTGAACGGCGAGGCGCATCCTTTTTAAATTAAAGACCGCATGTTAGTTTTGGGAGTTCTTCACAACTCTGACTCCTTGGTTTCAGATGAAGAAGTTGGCAAGAAGACAGCAGCAACAACAAGAACAACAGAATTCCCAAAGACTCGGCCAAGGTACGACCCCCGTACATACGCAGTGACAGCTCGTCGTCTCAGGCAGAACACATAAGAGTATTTATTGATTTCAGGGGGAGGTTAAGATGAGAAGGAAGAATAAAGTAATTGATTTATTGTGTTGTACTGTGTTTTATCTATTGCTACATGTCAGGAAACATGTCTATAGTAGGTTGTCAAGTTTCTATCTCAGGGGTAATCAGTGCAGCTCCTTCTTTTTTTTATTTGTTTGTTTCAGACTCAGAAAGCATGAGCTTTAAGCTCCTAAACCGGGTTACGCTGTTATCGAATATGTTATCAAAAATAGCAAATTATGAAGATGTTAGAGAGCAAACAAGAAGTCAAAAGGAAATTGTGTTTGGAAGACAAATAAAAAGAACAAGAGACATTGTTTCGTAAAGACACTGGAAAGGGAAGCCAATGGGGTTGAAGGGTGGGGGACTCCAGTGATAAAGCTGCAAAAGCTTTGTGTTCCTCTCAGCACTCAGAAAAGAGGAGTGTTTGCGAAGGGAACTGAGGGAGAGCTACTGTAGGTTACCATGGAAATACTGACCCAGAGACAGGCAGGCAGTCCAGGTATTTGGAGGTTGTAGGGATTTTCTCACAAGCATTAAAATCCGCACAGACACTCCAGCTTCTACTGATCGTCGTGTTTTTTTATCATTATTTCCCGTCTCCATAAAAGGCGGGATATTTTATTTCTGTGTTGTGTTAGCAAAATATCTCATGACTGAATGGATTTTAATGAAACTGAGGAAGTCAACTCTATTTAGGCTAGCCGCCACAGCTATTCAAGCATAGCAAACACAAAACACAAAGCTATAACTCAGCCAATTGTACAAACACCGAGCTAAAATTTGGTCTGGTAGTAGCCGAAAGTCATCTTCACCACGTACTCTGAGGGCTTCAAGGTTGGGTGAGATTTTCCAAGAGCACTTGCAGTCGTGAATAACACGTTTTTTTTTAAGATTCGACCAAAATAGATTCGGTTTCAAGATCTAAGTTTAAAACTCCGTCACGAGGAATGCTGAGCTCTTTAACTTGATCTGCTTCCTAAAATGCGTCCTCTGTCGGAGATTTTCAAACTTGCTCTCCGGGCCTTGCAGAGGTGATGTCTAATCGGATGGAGGGGATGATGAACTCCTTCACGCCGCTGGCCCCGCCGCAGCAGCAGCTGGTCGCCATGGATCAGAACGGTTACAGCACAGACCCGTTCCAACAGGGGCTCACACCCCCACAGATGCCGGGGGACCACATGAACCCATATGGTGAGCATCCACCACTTCCCACCCCCCCATTCGCACACACACATGCCTGTCCCTTGATCAACCTCGCGGCTCCTGGTGGTGGGACATGTGCTCCGGCCGCAGCTCCCTGATTTAAGCCGCTCTCGGAGAGGAACGAGCAGCTTCTCCTCCCACACGAGATTGCACAAGTGTCCTCATAAACGCTTGGGGTTCGACTCGCGTTTCTGAACGTGTTTAATATGGTTTTGACTCCTCGCCTACACTTCGAAGGCACGCCATGTTACTGATGATGTTTTACTAATGTCGGTAAAGAAAAACATGTGGTCGGTGTGGACGGCCCGAGACAAGCTGCGCTAATGTGAGCTAATGTGCCAGAACGGGGGGAAAAAAAACGATTTCTGTTTGATACAAGAAGGAATTAAAATGCAAACAAAAGGGGGAGGGGGGGGATCAGTCAATCAAGCGTAAGTCCACAGGATGTAACTGGAATAACACATTTCTGAGTGATGTCCTCAACGTGTCCCAGCGGGACCATTTCCTGAAGTTCATAACTTCCTTATAATTTGCTTCCATTTAGTTCTTCTCAGTAGTAAGAATCCAAATCCCCCGTCTCATCACTCTCCTTTGGTTTGGGGAGCAGAACAATATTGGCAAGGCATTAAAAGATATCTCTCAAAACACTGTCCCCATTTTGTGCAACACTATCATTAAGATCCAGAGTGTAATAAAGTTAACTATTCCCCCCAGAGAAATAACACATTGAGGTTTTATGAAAGGCGTAAACAGCTGCTATTAACCAGATCTTCTAGGAGGATGCCCCTTGTTTACATGCTCCCTCGCTGTCTGCAATTGTCCCGGCGAGGGCAGCAAAAAGTGAGCTTTGATGATATCCAACAAAACTGTTCTCACAATTGTGATGACACACAAGAGCAATTCCTCAAAGTGACGATTAGTAATTATAATTTTCCAGCCTCGCCGTAAATCTCAAATACAAGGCTTGCGGTGATTTCATTGTTAAAGCGTCGTGTTGCATTTTCTTTTTCCTCATGCTCCTTTTCCCCTTTTGACGCCTGACCGCTGTCTCCCCACGTTCTCTCCGTGTTTTGCCCAGGTAACGACTCTGCGTTCCACGACATCGACAGCGACACGTCTTTAACCAGCCTCAGCGACTGCTTCATGGCGTCGTCGGAGGTCAGCTCCATGCAGGCCCGCGTGGGGAACCCCATCGACCGCCTCTACTCCATGCAGAACTCTTACTTTGCGTCGTGAAAGGAGCGGGACTGAAAGCATCAGCGCTGGGGGGGGGGAGAGAGAGAGAAGAAGAAGACGAAGAAAAAGAAGAAGAAGAAAAAACCCTGCCCATTTCAAACTGAAGCACGACGGTCGGGAGTTTCTACACTACTATGGACGCGACAGAAGAAACGCCCGCTTTGCAATAGCTCCCGGCTGTGCCGACGCTCACTCAGAGACTGTAAAACCACTTGTAGGAGAGAGGAGAATCGAGGAATCGAGGGGAGTTAAATATTGTTAGAGATTATTTGGTAGAATCGCATATTCGTCACACGAGGAGTCTTTTCCTTTGTTTACTTAAAGAAAATGACTAGATACTGAAGCCACTGATTAAACCCCCCCTCAAACCAAATAACACAGCGAGTTTATACAGTGCATGATCAATTGTAAACTAATACTTTTTTGTAAGCCCCTCTCGCCCCCACCGATCGCCCTCCGTCCCCC
>NC_051430.1:12243006-12287532 GCF_001649575.2 Kryptolebias marmoratus | reverse complement strand
CCCGCCCCCCTCTCCCAATTAAGATGTGGTGTTTGGACCGTTCCTTCTTCACACTACATGGACTTCCATGCTCACTGTTAGCATTTTGATCACTTGCCATAGATTTTAGATATTGTGTTAATAGTAAATAGACGCAGCATGTCTGCAGGAGTGACTGTACATTTGTGTATGTATGAGCGTTTGTGACGAGCGGGGAGCGTCTTAGAGGAGAGAAGAAAAGAAAAAAAGATGGAAAAAAAAAAAGAATTAGGTGGACGAGTAGGATCAGTGAACTGTAAATACTTTTCCCAGGCTAATTGGATGTGCATGTTAAAAACGAAAAAAAAAAAACGAAAAAAAAAAAACGGAAAGCATTCTATTTATTTAACTATAACAGGCTCTTGAAGGTACATATTAAAAGTGAAAAGCTTTATTTAAAAAAAAAGGAGAGCATTTTCTTTTCGTTCGTTTTGTTTGTGTTGAGCAGTTAGTGACGCAACTCATCTGTATACCATTTTTTTTTTTAATATGAAGATTAACCCCTTTTTTTGTTTCAGCCAAGCTGTAAATGAGCAAAGTTGCTATTTATTTCGTACAGACCATAAAACTTTTGTTGTCCGATGTGCTTTATCAAAAAAGAAGAAAAACAAACAAAAAAAAAAACGTTCAAAGTTGCTAATTGACCAAAGTTGACTGGTTTGATGAATAAACATTGTCTTTCACCTGATAACATGAAATAAATACCATCAGTGACCATTTACGTGGTGAAACCTCCAGTCGGATTCTTATCTGTGTCTGGGTGGACGAGCTTCCATCACATGCATGTCAGTGTGTTTGGCAGAGCCTCGCAGGTCGTGTATTAATCTGACTCGGGCTTGTAGACTCGCAGTCAGACAGGTTTCCACTTTGACTGGAACTCTTCTCCTCCGCCGCTGACCTTAATACCGACGCTCCTGCTCCCCGTGTGTGACAGTGTGCTCTTAAAGGGAACGAGGAGACAGAGGAGGACACGTTTTTTTCTGCCGTGGGTGGCGAGGTGAGAGGAGTTCAGATGACATACCGATACAGCTGCACAACCAGAGAGCGAACCCCACCTATAACCCCGGGGCTCGTCGGGCGGCTGCTTGAAGTACCATCTGGGAGCTTCGTCTCTCTCTCTGACGGCTCCCAGCGCGGCCTGTCGAGCTCCCCGCCTACTGTCTGTGCCGTCACGTATTTGCACCGGTGCCACGGCTCTTGTGGCGTTCCCCGTGATTCGATATATTCCTGGAGCCGTAGACATGGCAGGGCTTACTCATCGAGGCTGCTGGCCCTGAGCCGAAGGCGCAGAGGGCGTTGGCGTTGTGCGTCACATCTGAGGACAGACACCTGCTGGTGTACAAGTCGAGCTAATCAGCTTGTTCATAAATTAACAAACAGGCAGACATCTTTTTTTTTTTAAATTATTAGTAATTCTAATAGCCTTTGCCTGAAACACAAGAAAGATAAACAGGGCGAATGTTGTGCACACGTGTGTTTGTGTGCCTTTGTGTGCGAGCACAATGGACAGGTCTGCATCAGGTTTCTAGCACACTGTACGTGGATTAAAGTGTGGAAGACTGTTTAAACAGACACGACAAAGACTCCCATTTACAGTAAACATGGACGAGGCTGCTACGCACACACACGCGCGCGGTGTTTGCGGGGAATAGACAGTACAATTCAAATTCACCCTTTTCAGGACAGGCCAGGTGAGTTTACAGAGAGGTGTTCAGGGTGGAGAGGAGGACAGAAGGTCCGGCCACCCACACTGTAAGGGGAAATGTGAGAATAAATCATCTAAAAGCAGAAATTCTCCTACATGTCAACTAGCGTGTGTTAGTGTTCCAAACTACACGTCCATTTGAGGTAAACTTAAAATTGCTGATGATTTTCTTCAAATATTTCGCTAGTTTGAAGGATCTAAAATGTTTTTAGAGTTAGAGATCTAAATATGTAATTGCAATGTTCAACAAACCGTGGCTTACTCTATCTAAAACATACTCTATCAATGTTTCCTTTGATAAAATTTATGTTTGTTCAAAGGATTTTTTTTTCCTCATGTGGTACTAGTCTGATCTCAGTTCAGTTTGAAAGTAGATTTTTCTCCATTCTGAAAGATTTTATTGTAGTTCAAGTTGTCAGTTTTGCACTAAGCTGTTATTTACATCAGAGTTTTTAGGTTTTATACCACATTCGTTTTGGATCAGATGCTTTCCCTGACAAGTTGGGATTAATATATTCTGTTTTGCAACACAAGTTTCCCATCAGTCATTGTTGGTAATGACCCACTCACAAAAAAGACTTCAATCTAAATAAAAAATGAAAAGTTGTGTAAATTTGGACCTTTTTAAAGCACTCTCATGATCCAATTTTGGGACTGGAGTTTTTTTTTTTTTTTAAAGATTATTTACTTTGATTTTGGCCCTGCTCTGACTAGCTTTTAGCTTCGACATCCCAGAGAGGACTTCAGCATGATGAACACCGCAGGTAAGATACTGATTACTCATAACTCTGCAAAACACATTTTCAGTAAATCAGAACTATTCCTTTAAGAATGATCTGTGCTACTTTAACAGGAATCCATTCTAGTTTTAATAAGAAAATAGCATCATGCACCTTTTAGAGCGTGTATAAAAATGTCACCTTTGCTGTTCTTCAGATCTCTTGTCTGTTAAGTTAGATTCATACTAAAGGAGAAGATGACAGGTTTAAGGATTATTGTTCAAGATTTCACTCAATATAAAAAGATAAAAGACATTTACTATACAGGACTGTACTAATGTTTTAAAACACCAATAATTTTTCTTATTTTTTTCCTTCAAAAGATTGAAAGTTCTTCAGGTCTTATGAAGATCTTTCAAACGTTTTTCTATTTTTTTTTTTTTTAGGACTTCAGTTGCTTTTTGACTCACTTTCTGTCCAGTCTTAATCTATGACCATGCCAGCATAGTGTGCGATGTGTGCCTATAAATGAGGAAAGTGGACAAAAGTCCAAATGCCAGACATAAAAACTATCTACAGGAGGTAAAAAGTATCTGAAAGTGACGTCTTTACGAAATATTAAAGACCTGGCAGAGGAGCTAAAATGTGCGCCATCCTTCAGTTGATCATTGTCTGTATGTCAAGTTTTCAGCTGATAGTTCTTCAAAAGTCACCTTTTTGGTGCTAAAATCCTATTTTATGCGTCAAACTGTGTTATGGTTGCTGTTTTTCATGAATTCAAGTAAAGAAACAAGACAAATTGTGTCTTTATAACAGGCTGCTGGTAACAAAGAGCCTAAAAAAAAGCTTTTTCTTGCATGAATGATTCATAGTTCAGAGTTAAGTGTCTCAGCAAACCAACACAATAAACATTCCTCTGAAAATGATTTCTGAAAATGAGTGAAAAAATATCCAAAGTCCAGAAAAGGCTGAAATATCATGATCTAGACCACTAAACCAAGGGACAAAAAAGTTTGGATCCTTGGAAGAAAAATATAAAGAAATGAGAGACGACTCAATATTGTTTTGCACAGTATTGTACATCAGTGATTAAATATATTGGCAGAGTCTTCCCACCGTTTAAATTCTTGTTTTTTTTTGGATCAGCTGGTCAGATGGACCAACAGCCTCCTCAGATTTCCTGCTGAGGCACAACAGGGTCACACTGATGCTACAGAACAGTGAAGTCCTAAATGACACAAAAAAAAAAAAAGTCACAGGATCAGTTGTGTATGTTTTGTTTCTGAGTGATCATTAACCAGTAATTAATTGATGGCGCATATTCTTTTCTTTGCGGAACATTTATTGCATAGATGATTAATGGCTGAATAAATCTTGTTCCGACATATTCATGTTGGCAATCATCTCTCTGCTTCATTAAAGAGATTGAATCCTCCCTTGCCTCTTGTCGTTTCTCGCTGACTCACGTAGCGCAGCAGAAACAGGTGCAGGACCGTGTTGCCCCGGAGTGAAAGCCGAGAAGTTTTGGACGTCTGTGGAAAATAATGCACGGTTCTCCAAGTTTCTGTGCTAAATATATTATCGAGAACTAAAAAACAAACGACACAAAAAGGGTTTAAACCTTGATTCATTTCAGAACTTTTGATTCTTTTTTAATTATCGTTTTTTTTTTTTTTTTTTTTTTTAGGGTTTTTGGTTGCACTGTTGCAAAATCAGGCAACCAGCTGGAAAAAGTTGCCAAGCTAATATTATTGAACACTAACAAAAGCACCTTGTGTAGTTTACTTATTCTCCACTCGTGAACTGCTCACTCAGTCAGTTATTTGCAGACAAATTATCTCAGGAATTGTATGATTTATAGCACAGACAGGAAACAGGCCACATTAGACTATTTCAAAATCTTCATTCATTGAATTTTGTTAAATAATGCAGCGTACACTAACTCATCCAAAAGCCATGAGCGTTAACTTCTAGAGACACTCCAAAGGACAACATATCTGCAGCTTGTAATTGCATAGTAAATATTTACCGTGTACTAGCAGCTCGTGTGCTTATTTCATTTGCATTATGCCTTTGTGCTGTCCAAGGTTTTACCTTACAATATTCAAGCACTAGGTACGGGAATTTAGTTGAAGCAGAATGGGGCAAACCAAATGTAAAGATTGCCCAGTATGTCTTTTGTTAACCACAGATACAAAAGGTCTGCAGAGAAAAGTTAAAATGCTAAAATGTAAAAAAAAAAAAAAAAAAGACCATGATAAATCGTTTCAAAACTTTCCCCATCTTTAATGTGGCATATAGCCTTAAACAAACAAAAAAATCTTTTAGTTGGTAATATAAAAAAACCTAAAAAGATGCAATAAGGCAGCTGCATAAGTGTGCACACCCTGAAACCAGTAATGTGTACAAAGCATCTTTTCATTTGATTCCACCCTCGTTCTTTTTAGGAGCAAAGCCGCCATGAAGTGACTCTGGTCGACCTGAAATAAAGCTCAGTTGTCCAAGTACAAGTTTCCTGGGCACAAATGATTTCTCAGCTGGAGAGATCTATAGGAAGACAGTCATCAACAAGTAGAGAAAATACGAAACAACAACTTTTTGGAGAAGTAGAGGTTCGACAAAAAAAAAGACACAACAAGATGGAAACTGGTGACGGAGGCTGTTCTGAAGCCTACAGCAGCACTGGAGGACCTGCAGGAGTTTCTGACAAGTACTGGCTGTACGTGACAACAATCACCTTTATTATCAGTGTTACTGCATTATAGGGAAGCCTTTTCTTAAAAACAGCATTCAGGCTAAGCTAAATTTGACTGACAAATTATACACAGTATGTATATGTATGTTACGGTCTGGTGAACCTGAAGTGAAACTTTTTGATCACAGTTTCCAAAAATGTGTGGCACTAGATCAAAACTGTGGATTGACAAAAAGAACACCATTCCCACAGTGAAACATGGGAGTGGCAGCATTATGGTGTGGGGTTCCTTTTCTTCAGCTGAAACTGAACTCCAAATACCTGTTTTTTTTGGCCTAATAGCTTCAGGTGTCGGTCGAAAGCTGAAAGAAAAAGAGGGATTTTATTTTGCAAAATGGCAACGACCCCAAGCATACATCCAAATCAACAAAAATTAGTTCAGCCAAAGGAAAACTAGGTAGGTTCCAAAACATCAGAATCTAGACCTGAATTTGATGATCTGACAGATTTGTAGCAAAGAAAAGTGGGCAAATATTAATATTAATATATTGTGGCCTGCTGATAAACTCCTTCCCAACAAATTTAAAGGCTGTAATTAACTCATAAGATGCTTTATACAAATTATTGTCTTAAGGTGCACGCAACCAGCTTTTTTTATATTTCAAAAAAAAAAAATTTCCAGTTGAATTGTACAGATATATGCCACATTAATAATAAAAAAGCTTTTGAATTTTTTTATCATAGTCTCATTTTTTTTTTTCCTCATTTTTAGCAGGGTGTGTAAACTGTTTCATCCACTGTATGTTCACACTCCACGTCCTTATCCATGCCCTGTTTTTTTGTTTCTTTTTTCTTTACTCACTTCTGACGTTTCCCTTTCAGGCCCTTTAATCCCCAAACTACCCACCCAAAAAAACTGAATGAAATTCATCTGCATGTTGGCTGTGAATCGACCAAAGAGGCTGAGCTATAAGCGTGGCCTCGATATGAAAACATCTCCCCTGCAACCTGAGCTGGAGACACACGAACCCACAGCCAGTCGAGCGTCGCCCTTCAGCACACTGTTCACACGTTTACTCCTCTGCCGCTCCGGCACCACATAGGAAATGAGTCTAGTGACAATATTGCTGTTAGATAACCGAAATCCTGAAATCTTCCACGTGAGACACAATCGGAGGTTTGTGATTCATTTACACTTTGAACTGTTGACTTCTCCTGCCCTGCATATGGAAAAAACACGAGGGCTTCGGTTTGTTATTCAGGGGTAATTTAAAGCAAAAATCCAACCAAGCAGCCTAATGGGAGCACAGCAGGATCTAAGACAGTAGCTGAGGAGGGAACGGCTCCACCCTCACTCCATCAGCCTAACGCAAGCAATGCAAGACTTTTCTTTGAAAATGCCTATTGTTTTAGATTTATTGGACTTGTAATTAACATTCCCAATTGTCATTTCTCAACAATGCATTTACAGCAGACCAATATTACATTTTTTCTTTTTTTTTTTTTTTGTAGCGAGCCAGGCCCAATTAATTGTTGCCGTGCCAGGCCAAAGTCACTCAGACAACTTGTGGGTTCAGTACAGTCTAGATTTCTTTTCATGATTTCACAAGGTTCGCAAGAGTTCACAGCCAGTCTTCAGTGGGAACGAGGGTGGGGGCATTTGGGTGTTTTCGTTGGGCATTTTCCATGCCGTGTGGTTAATTGTTAGGGGAGACTTTTAACCAACGTCTGACACATACTCTTTGAGCCCTGAGGGCCTGAGTATAATCAAATCAGAGGCTACACCGCAGTCAGGGCCATGGTGAGGGGTTAGAACCAAACATCCGAGCGTGCCCTCACAGCGGTGTGGTGCTTTGTTGTGTCAGTCAGAAGCACGAGACACTGCTGCCACTGTTTTAGGTGTTGCTCGCGGAGCTGCGCGTGCGGCGGGAGAAAGCGACTGTGATGGATGGGAAACCTCTGAAGTAGAGCGCAAGAAGAAATGCAAACCAACTACAATATGTTTGGGTGCTGCTCACTTTGAGCTTTTTTTCTTTTTCTATTTTTGATGTATCAAAATTAAAAACTAAAAAAAAGAACGGAAAAACGGAAGGCTCAGGTTCAATCATCCGGCACACTCTCTGGCATCTTGGAGGCAATGACCATTTGAACCTCTCGTTCTCTTTCCGAGCCCAAAGTTTTCCCACCTCCCACCTTTGTTCCTTTTGCTGAGAAAAAGACAGTGTGGGATTCACTTCTCAGTGCCCAGGGGTGCAGATATAGCCCTGGATATGCCTCGGTAATCCTCACCACTATTGGAGTCCATGTGTTTTGGTTTTCATTTTTCTGCATTATTAGTGCTTATTGGTACATGGTCTAGGAATGTAGCCAGGGTGTTTGAAGTCGAGGAGGAAGGTGATGCCAGGGGCATTAGCTGAAGGAATGGTGACCTTAAGGTCTAACACAAGCCAGCACTCCTAACCTTCAGGAGCCCCTCCCTTCGTGTTGGAATCCGACGTCCTGCACTTTCTGCAACCTCAGGGACAAGGGACGTCACAAGTTTGCTGTTTCATCTGACAGCAGAGCAGTTCCAAAGCCATACCACTTACCTGTATGATGACGTGCTCAAACATCTAAGTGTGATAATTAGTCTGTCACACCAACATTGGTATCAATTTGGATTTCCATTATTACCGACTTCCTGGAAAATGTGGACACAACCTTAACGACTCAAGGCAAGCTAGCGGTGTTCTCGTAGGATGGGGAGTACACGCACAAATCACACCCAAGATTGGTGGCGATCGCTGAAAGGCTGATAAAATATCCAGATAAAAACAATGTTTTTCCTGCAGCGGATTTAAGTGAAGTGTGCATCAGTCTTTAAATAAAATGCCTGACATTGCTTTTACTGATGAAGGGATGAGCAAAAGTTAACAGGGTGTAGGTTCATTAAATCCTGACAACAAAACAAGACTTCAAAGAATTTAGGTTTGTTTAGAAGCTACACCCTCAGGTACAATGATAACTTTCAGATCTACTTCAGGCTTAAAAAAGAGCATTTAGAAAACTTGTTAGTTTTTGGTTGAAAGTCATAAAAATGCTTGAAAATGAGAGGAGACCTCAGGCAGACGATCACCGTAGAGAGACTGGATCACTAATATGTGTCCAATAAAACAGAAATGCTAACCCTAACTGATAAAATGCCAACTTGGGTCTCAAAAGGGCAGTCCACATAATAATTGTTGATGATAAATTAAAAAAGTCAATTTCTTTTTAATGAAACTGAGTGTTCATGACATCATCAGGCAATTTGTGGAAGTTATCAGTGTTATCCAGTTTTAGCCACTTTTTTGTTTTTCAGAGATGAGTCTTATTTCCAGAACAGTTTACAGATTTTCTTTGTTTCTTTTTTTTTCCTGGAGATCCTACAACAAAACAGACACCATTAAGGATTTTTCACAAAACACCTCACAATGGAATTGCCTGGTAAAATCCTAAAAAAAAAAAAAACAACAACATTTGAGAACGTCAAAAGAAGACAGTTTACAAGACAACACTTTAAACAAATATAATGTTGAGGTACGGTCATGTAGAGGTTTATAAATACTGTGCATATTTCTGCACCTAGATTTCACCATCCAACAACATCTTTCTTCATACAAACAGATTTTCCAAGTGAAACTAGTCAAATCATAACATTAGGCAGAGCAGACCTGTAAGATAAAATCGTTGTTTCTTCTCAAAATGAATTATTTTTGGGATGTATATTGTGTAGCCAGAACCGTAAAACATAACCACCATGACCATAGATATTATGCTTTGTGAAATGTTGTTTGGAAGCCTGAAATTCAACATTTTGGTTGCCCTCATGACCTGAGAACATTTGGATCAAAGGAACAGTGTAGTCTTGCTCAAACACATTCTTTTTTGTTGTTGTCTTTTTTTTAAATAGTAAATAGGTATAGCTTGAAGTCCATAGAAAATATTTACTAAGGTGCTAAAATTATTGGTAAAATAGGTTGAATAGGTTATTTAAGAAACTGAGTCATTTGCTCACATATATCTTTTAACGTCTTTTACTGGCACTACTGAAACTGCAGATTAAGAAACTTCTCTTTTGTCCATTTATTTGAGTTTAATGTTTTTCGTGTTAGGTAAGTTTGCCAACATTTAAATTAAAATTATGTGTCGCTAATTGGTTGAATGATATACATTTTTACGAAGGTAGAGTTAGAATATATTAACACAAACAAAACAAAACTACGAGAATATATGCAAAATAATTTTTTCCATATTATGTATTAGAAGTTTTTAAAATTATTCCTTGTTCAAATAAACACTAACTATAGTTTATGTGAGTCTGGTATTTACTGTAAGTACACAATTACATATCAGATCCATCAGGTTTTTCCTAATGAGAAGAATTGATTGTTTTTATGACTTACACAACTAATTGATACTTGTTTGCTCAAACACACTCGTCAACAAAGCCTTTTGGCATGGAGACAACGCTGACAAAAAATTTTGTTTGTTCGTCGTCAAGCTGGAGACGTGACTCACGTCTGTTACATCTGAGGGAGGTTAAAGGCAGCAATTATTTTAACCACAAGAGTTGGAACAAAGTGTGCAATCTAGTTTGGGTTTCACAGGTAATTTACAAAGCGTGTCAATAAATAAAATAAAATAAAATAAAAAAACAACCTCCCAGCCCAAAAACATGCCTGCTTAAACAGGAGGGATTTTTACCAGGTCTGGGCTGAAAGCTTGTTAAAGTTTGGAATTACAGTGACTCCCTTTTCTCCTGAAGTGGATGGACGTGAAGAGAAGAGGCAGTCAGTCCCAGCGCACACAAGGTTTTTTGACGGGGTTCTCTGTTCGCAGAGCCCCTCACAAACATTACCTCCGGATGTAGGTTGGCGTGCAGGACAAGTCCAGCCCTGAGTCGTGCTTATATCCGCGTTCGGACAGAACTCACCTGTGAGGCTTATAAATCACCTGTGGTGTGCCGTCGGACTTGTGCGTGGACAGTAAATCTGAAAGTCAACAGTCGGCGAGGACTAAACCAAACTGCTAGAAAGTCGACGTTAAGCACACTTCCTGTCAGGTCCCATACACCGAATGGCTCTAAAGAGCGGCTTCATGAAGACTGTCAACAACGTTAAAAAAAAAAAATATATATATATATATATATATACGTTTGATCTGAAAATAGAGCTCGACCTCATGTCTGTCACTTTCAAAGTTAGGCCATGGAAGTCTGTTTTATTGCTGTTTGTTTATGGGAATTATACCCAATTTTAGGTAATTGCCAGTGATGTTTTTAAAACTGTAAATCAGCGTTTGCTGAGCGCCACACTCGCCAATTGCTCCGAGCTCATTTAATGACCACTGGGCCACATTTGACCTGCTCCGTGACCCGTTCTCGCTTGATAATCAGTACTCGCAGAAGACAGAGGTCAGTGCGACGCCGCTCCGATGTGACCTTCTCCACTGTAGCAGGAAGCAACACGATTATCAGCTCATCATGACAATAATAATCCATACTCTTACATATGAATATCATTTGTTTGTCCTGTCTTTCTGTCCAACTCTTCTCCCCCACCCCTCGGAGACTGAGCTTGTCGAATATAGTTTTGATGTGCAGCGCATTGATTAGCCTCCTGCTCTCTTGCAGTTAACAGCAGACAATCATCCTTTTGTGTGGCCGCTCGGCCTTTTGGTGAGTTTTGACAGTTTTATTATAAGGACCAAAACGGCCCAAATAAACAGAGGATTAACAGCCATCCCTTGCTAGCGTTTCAAAAGGTTAGTAAATCTCACCATATGGATTTTTTGGTGTCTCCCCCAAATGTCATGGCTTAATTATTAACTGTGGGGCCATTTTGGAGAGAGATTTGCACTTTTACAATATTGCCGTGCCTGGTGAGGTTAAGTGTTGAGGGTTCACGGAAGACCATTGTCCTCCCTTCGTGTTTAATGAAGATGGATTTAGAGATGAAATGTTGAGTGTAATAAAAACAGCGTGACCTTTAAGGCTTTGCCACAAGTTGAAAACATGCTGATGGTTTGAACAGACAAATAATAAACTTCAATAATAAAAAAAAAGAGCCCAGACATTTAGTGAATGAATTTAACAAAGTGAAGCGATATGCTAACAAAATGGAACAGAAGTAGGGATTTTTCGTACGCACCTTGACTGATTGCTTCAGTGGAAATGTTCATTTGGTGTATTTTTCTCCTCTCTCCAGTAGATCAGGATCTATGAGTTCTAACTCAGGATTATAACCAGCTATGGACAACAAAGGTCGTGACCTCCCAGAGTGGTCGTTATGAGTATATATTGATCATGCTATGGTTAGTCAGCTAAGTGGAGCCACCAGAGCAGAACATGTATTTACTGTGATTTTTTTTTTTTTTCTTGTACAAGAACTAATATCTACTCCAATCCCAGCCTCAGCCCTGCCCTCTCCCCAGCCGGTGCACCTCTCTCCGCATGTGTGACTCTGCACCCGGCTCAGGTTTCTCAGAGCTCCTGCTCGCCGCAGTCAGACCTTCGCGGCAGTGCGTCCAAACAAACTCAGGCGAACCTCGCGGCACTCGTGCTTCCTCTGGGGCGCTAACTGCCGAACTCCCAGTACAAGACGGCAGTATATCTGAGTTCACATGTTCCTCGCCTCCTCCCCGTCACATGCCATCGGACTCAGTGTACCCACCTCAAGTCAAAACACTTCCTTAACTTCCTTTGCTGACAAGCAAGACCTGACTAGTTCCTCTGCTTTCAACTCCAGCCACTGAACAGGATCTTGAGATAAAATAAAGTAAAATTAGCATTGGATGGAGACCAGAAACAGGTTGAATTTTTAAGAAAGTGTTTGTACAAAACAATCTAGTAAAGTGTGGGTTTGACGAGGAAAGCTCTTGATTTATTAATTCAGCTGTTTACCAATGTAGGTTATTAGCTCATAGGCTATATACTTCATGCTTTGTAGCCATAAAATCACTCTTATATTTCTGCCTAAATATCTCGACTCTACGTTTGTCTGATTCCACCATATTTGTTTAACAACACAGACCATGGCCAGTCTAATGTAGGTCAGTGACGTGGCTGAAGCTTCCTTGGGGTTTTTGGTGGATTCAGGCGAGTGTTTTGTTGACATTGAGTGCGTACCTGCATTTCAGAATTGCATATCAATATAAATTGAAAAACTACTGGAGTAAACTCTTTCCAAATGAGCTAAAGTTGTATTCTCTTTTATGTCTGATTGATACAAAGGCCACATCACTGTAGTCTTTGCTGTTGCTTCTCTTTATATCTCACTTGTACAGTGTAGCTATTGTCATTTTCTCATTTTTAAAACTTTCTGTAGACCTTCTTCTACTCCCACACTCTTCTCATTGATGAGTTGCTATCACAAAAAGTGACGCCTTCCTAAATTCATAAATTATTGAATCACATCCAATACTTTCTGGTTTCTATTGTCAGCAAGCGCTTTGAGGGATTAAGTGCTTGTTGGCACAGACGCATCATCACAAAGAAAGGCGTAGAAATGCTCAGAAGGGCAAAAGTCTCTAAATGTTTGTAAACTCAGCTGTAAGCTCTGCGTTAATCTAAAAAAAAAAAAAAAAACGGGCATAACTCAAGCTCAGGTGTTTGATCCGTCCGCCACCATAAACAGCAATCATTTCTTTATTCCATTAATCCCCCCCACAAATAGAGGATCCAAAGGCGCTCCTCAGCAGAGGTGTCAACCTTCGGATTGGCCTGATTTGCTTCTTCAGGTGCTTTGGAACTGGAGGCAGAAGGAGGCAGCAAGCCCTGACAGAGAGCTGCCATCGCACAGAAACCTACCCACAAACCCTTGCCTGTGGCGTCGCCTTTGATGGTGCATGTCTCTTCTTGACATTTCTTGTCAACTTGCCTTGGGAACACTGAATTCCATCCACTCGGTCCAAAGTTTTCAGACTGTGTGGCATGATGCAGGAGATAAAAATCACTAAATTGTCGTTCAGGGAGGTATAAAGTCATCAAAGAGAATAATCCCAAACTAATGCATCTACACCCCCCCCCCCCCACACACACACACACACACACACACACACACAGATTGGTTTGACTTAGATAAGGTTCAAACTGCTCATACTGGAAAATTACAATGATACTACTAGTCTTTTCATTTGCTTCTGCCTTTCTGAGAATTGCAGGCCATCCCGCTGCATTCGTCTTTGTTCCCAATCAGGTCTGATGGCGTATTTGTGGCACTCCAGCAATTAGAACAGAACAACATTAATAGACCGTGCAGGGTTGTGATGCAATTAAAGCATAAATATGCAAAGCACACCGTGGTGCCAATGATGCGCTGCATGTGCAGTGACAGGTGCCAGCCGTCTTTAGTGTTTACAACAAAGATGCACCAGCAAATGGCATCACGGCGATCGCGCTAAACCAATTTGAGACGTCTGAGAGCTTACGTTTCAGGATTAATCCTTCCTAAAACCATGTGAAACTGTAAATGATCGAAACAACTTCGCAATCTGTAGAGGAAACTGTCAGGTAAGCTGTGGGTGTTGATTACTCCTGCATGAATATTCACACCTTTTTATACAGGAAGAAGTATTGTAAAACACTATTACGCAAGGTAGCTAATGATTATTCCTGTTTGTCCATTACAAGGCTTTGAGTTTGAAGGAGGTGTTGAAAGCACTCTGCATGTCTGAACAGCACCCCTCACGCTCTGAGGCAGCTCCAGCAGATAGTGAAAGTCCTCTCTGTCTCACCGACTCCAGCCCCGCTGACACATCCCATCCTCTCGCAGGAGGCATTCGCTTTCTCTATCATCGGCTTCCTTCTCGGAGGTCCCGCGTTCAGTTCGGCTGATTGAGCGGCCGGGATCCACTCGCAGCAGATTTACACAAGCTGTCAGTCAAAGAGGCGGCTGTCCAATAACACGGGCCCCACTCCGGCCCACAGATCCGTAGGCCATTACAAGACCATTACTGGTGAATACCTTGTCTGGACAAATGGAGGGAAACTAATGTGTCGCCGTGACAAAAGGTTCTCATTGTGGGAGACACTTCTACAGTCAAACAGGGGGGGGACGACGACAACGACACTGGATCAATTTCAGATGAAGCGAGGAGCTGGGAGTGTGAAGCCTGGGCTGCTGCAGCATGGTATTAAAAAATAAAAGCTTTGTTTTGCTGCACCTTCTTCTTCAAATTCTAACTGGATTTGTTCACATAAAAAGGAGAACTCTTACAAAGTTTTACAATTTGCTCCCTTTTTTTTTTTTTTAGATTTTAAGAGCATATCATGTATTGTTTAGAGAGAAAAAAAAAAGATTTACACAAAAAGGCCTAAGTTGACAGCTGCTGACAGCTGACATGAGCTAAATAAATCTAAGTGATTTAAAAAGCCTGAATGGCAATAAAATGACAATGGTGGTGATTAATGCAGAGTATGAATTTATAGTTTTGACAAATTGGAGAAAACTGCTGGAAAACGGTAGAATACTGTATGTTGTAAAAATTAGCGATAACTTCTGTTCCACAGTTTCTGATGAGCTTAATTCTGGACTTGCACATCTGTTTTTATTTTCCTTTGGGCTTTAACCGTCGATCACAGTGTGGTTTCCAAAGTTTGTTGGGTGTTTCTCAATGTGCCCGCACAAATCTTTCCAGCCCGAGTAATAAATTTACTTTTCCACTTCTTCTGCGGTTGCCCATATCTGCAACAGTGTTTCCTCTAGTTATTGTTTAACTAAATATCCAAAACATTGCAAATATGATTTGGTTGTTTTGGAGGCGTGGAAGGCGGGTGGGCCTGGATGGTTCTGGAATAAAATAATAATAAAAAAAAAAAAAAGAAAAGAAAAAGGATCCTAAATTACACTTGAAAGATTTCAATGATGAGCTAATGATCAACTCTAATGAAAGCTGTTTCCATTGCGACACACCAGGAATGAGCAACAGCATCTAAAGAATGTCTTCACTGCTAAATGACCGTGATGTTTAGGTGTGTTATGGTGTTATGGCTCACTCCTCTGTTGAGAAAAGCAAAGACTTTTCTTTTTTTTTTTTTTTTTTTTTGCTCAGAGGGGGAGGATTGAGTCTTGGATTAATTAAGCTGAAGAACTCCCAGTTTGGGGAGCTTAGCATGTCCAGGGTGATGTTTTCCTCTGACTCTTTTCCACAGGGATAGGTTTGCACTCATCTTTGATAGTTAACCCCGGGTGACCCTTCCCTAGAGCCACAGACCGCTCCCACTTCTCTGCTCCTGCTTCTCATTAGGGCCTGTCCACTCGTCTGGCTCGGTCTAAGTAGGCCACCGCCCAGTCCGCCGATGCACCGCTCCTTCCACAAGACGTGTGCACTCTCACAATGTGACTGCACAAGTTTTTTAAGCAGGCTTATCTGTCAGCGTTATTCGTTTATGGCTAGGTTGTTCGAGCAGAAGAGCAATAAGTTGATTTATGTGGCTCAAATATCACCCGCAAACATAAACAGACTTATAAATGACTCCTAAAACAGGGCGGCTTTGTTGAAAAGAGAGAGAAAAAGAAAAGGCACACATGATCAGCTGCTTTGAAGAATTACAATTCTTTTACAGCAGAGGTGACAGAGTTAAAAGTGCAGCTGAGTCATTATCCTGTATCACCGCTATCTCAGCATACGATGAGATGTGAATTTGTCTGACCTCGTCAGGGCAGCACAAAGGGCTGAATTCAAAGCAGGGCACCTAGAGGCCAAGCTGGCGGCCGGCCCAGCTGAGAAACACCAGCCAGTCACCACCTGCATACTGCTGCTCCCCCACTCTCTCTCTCTCTCTCTCTCTCTCCTTCCCCCCACCTCCCTGCTTCGAAAAGCCTCATCTGCATCCCAGTCATATCCTAGTATCTGCCCAGTCCATCTCATCTGCCCATCACAGCAGCTGAACTCCGTGTGGAGGCAGCGCTGTGGCCTCAGCTGCGAGCGCCGCTTTCATTCAGTGCTTCAGCTGATTTCCACATCTAGGTGCCAGATCTTAAAGGGCTTACATCGATACATATTGATTCGGTGTTCGGGAAGGCAACGTTGACCTTTATGTCTGGAAAAAAAAAATCGGGACAAAAAGATGTTTAAATTACCAGCTGTGCTTTTTTAAATAAATGTGCTTAATAAAACTTCAGAAACATACAAGAAACGTAGTTGCATTTGCTGTAAACATCAGTCAAAGTTAGACATGTTTGTAAAAAAAAAAAAAAAATCAGTTTCCATATAAAAATGATTAAATAAATGTAATTATCTGGTCTTTTCTTTTTGAATTGTTCTGTCATTTTAGCTCTAATAGAAAGTGAAAGTTTGTCTTTCATGTATCAGCCCTTCCTGGTTGAACCTTGACCCTTAATTTGTTATAAATGTCTATGAAATGTTGAGGAAAGGTTTGATTATTTGCCTTGTTCTCTTTCATATGCGTTCAGACTCTGCACAGCTGAAGTGTCCTTCTCTCCCAGTTCAACAGTGCCCCCTGGAAAACAGAGCAAGAATTGCAGCCTGAAAAACTGGATCAAGGTGTAAAAAAAAAAGGTGGCAGACTCCTAAACTGATCATTTAGTCCTTCATATCTGCCTCCGGTGATTTCAAACGTTTCGCACCACAATGCGTAAACATTGTGGGGCACGATGACGTCAAAGACCGTATATTCACTGTAAAGATTATCTTTTAATAACTGCTGGGATGATTTCACTCTGATTAGCATACTCGCTAATAACAAAGACTCGCTTCACCCTCTCTGTTTTTCTGTCGGAGTCAGGCCGAGTTTAAATTTTCACCTTCATCGGGATCACTGTTTACAATTCATTTCCCGTCAAACTCAGATGTCACAGCCCAGCTGACCCTTGCCCTTGAGCAAAACCAATATCTAAACACTGAGCGGGCCTGACAGCGGAGCCAGACGGGGAACACTGGGATGCCAGCGCGAGACAATTAGAGAGCCAAAAGCGAAGGATGGTGGAAATTCTCCTCCCGGCTGCAGACCTCGTCGGATCCCTATTTCGAATTCCTGAGCTCTTCTGGAGGAGCCCTCGGGGCCAGCAGACTGGCAGGGTGTGCTGTGGGAGTCTGTCCTCTTTCTGTAGGCCCAAGCAGGGGGTTCTACAAAAAAAAAAAAAAAAAAAAGCGGAGGGGAGGGGGGTGTGTGTTTGATAACTGCATTTTTGACCCCCTCGTGGCATCGCTGTCTCTGCCACGACGTCTGAGTCACGCAGAGGCACAGGCGACCCTTCAGACCTGTCTCGGAGATTCATGCCAAGACTAATTCAATGGCTTGTAGCAGGCGACAGTGTTTGACACCAGGCATCAGCTTCCAAGGTGCACTAATGGGAGAGTTCACGGAAGGTTAAAGGGTTAGTGTGCTTCACTACTGCTCTAACCTTGATCACCAAGGTAATTATGTGTAAGGGGGGTGGAACTGTGAACACGCCCGGGGCTGTGGACCTGGCAAAAAAGAAAGACGGCAATGTCTTTGCGTAACTGTTTGCGTGTGCGTGCTCGCCTATTTGTCAGGACACAAACAAAAAGTGAAAGATTATTTGAATATTTTGCACACGGAGACAGGTAACACTGCGAGACAGATGTGTAATTATTATCATAGTTCTACTGTGTGGCATTTTCGTTCGAATTTGGGGCAAAACAAACACCGTAATGGCACACTGGGACATTTTAGAGACTAATCTAGTTCAGTAGAATAAAGAAAAAGTTAGAGCACTGAATGCTCACAGATGTTTTAGTTGCTCATGAAAGATATGGCTCCTATGTAAATCCTTTGTATTGCAGTTTCAGCAGAACAAAAATATGAATATGTCAAACAACAAGAAAAGAGTTTACAAGTCCTCGTTTTTTCTCTGAAGTTCAACACTTTCATTACAGTCTTCAAACGAATCCACAAATTCTATAACCAAAGAATAACATAAATACGTGAAGGTTTGTTGTGAAGATAAGGACATTCTTTAAGGGCGATGCTGACGCCCAAGGAGGCTGTCACTCTGAATGAAAGCTGACATGTCATATCATGTGTGTTCATCTACACGCAGCAGCCCTCCTCGAGGCCCAGACTGCAGCTCTGTGTGCAGAACCAGTTTGGCCTTCGAGGGGGCGGTTCTGGAGGCGATCCATTATCAGTAATGGGTCGGGGTCGCACAATGGGGGCACTTTGTCAGATCTGTTGGGGATGCACTGCGGTAGGCAAAAGGGGTCGCTTTGATCTCGGTGCGTATGCTCACCGGAGTGTGCCATGTCTGAAAACTGATCCCGTCTCTGACATTGCTCTCCCATAACCATCTCAGGATCTGTATCTCTTCTCTAAAAATGAAAAAAAAAAAAAAAGAATGTTGCCAATATTCTCCGTACGTCATGCTTGCAGCTGCATGGGGCAAAATTATAGGCCCCCGCAAGAATCTTTGGCACAGATAATATCTTTGTTTTTGCATTTTGCCTCTCCTTTGTATCAAAGATAAATGGGCAGTTAACAGTTGGTGTGTGAGTGTGCATGCGTGCATGCAAGTGTGCATCTGCGTGTCTCAGATGGGAGGCCCGGACAGCCCAGTGTTTGTAGTTTTTGTGGTCCTGAGGGCCCCTGGTGGGTGTGCTCACTTTAAAGGGCCCAGTGAACTGTGAGGACTTGAGACATGAGACCGTGCCGCCCAACTGACCCAGAGGACAAGGGTTCACCCGGAGAATGTGAGCTGAGCAGAGGAACTGGGCCGAGACGAGCTCCCACAAACCTGCGCTCCGTTCCGAACGACAGCGATCCCGAATGGTGGCTTGTCAGAGTGAAACTCCGCGCTGCACTGATTGAATACAGTTTGCAGCTAAATCTGCCACCTCTGCCACAAATGTTGTCTTTTATATTTAGTTCCTGACACTTAAGGTGTGAAAGGATGTTTCATTTGGCTGTGAATCATGTTGCGTCTGAGAAAGGTGACAGCAAAAAGTCTTCACATTTTCAGCAAGCTGCATCAAGTCATGTCATTACATATCTTACAAACTCTGAAGTCAGTGTGGTGACACAATATACTTCATCTTATTAAGGAAAACTTTTCAAACATTGTATTGGATGCCAAAGACTTAAACCAAGATCTAACTATCACACTAAAATTTAGATTAATATCTTTAAAACTGAGGTATTGGGAGTTATTGCAATTTTGTGTTGGCTAAAGTGATGTTTCTTGGCCACTTTTTTTCAAATAACTGTTCTGTTTGACATTTATAAAATTGTGCATCTTTAATGGTAAAAGTGTGGATCTTTGAAGATTATGGAGATCAAACAATAAGTGAGTGACATTCGTTGATAACAGCTAACTCAAATTAGTTTAAGATTGATTCTGTAATTAGTGGCAAACAGACATTCAGCTTTACATTGAGGTATTTTAGCCATAAAAACTGTCAGTTCATATAATTATACTGTAATGATAAAGATGAACCAACTTAGCTAACAAAAAAACTAATTCATTGCTTTCTGTCCCTGTCTGTGCCAAAAAGCTCTTTGCAAAATACATGTGCGTCAATAATATTTACTGTAAAAGCAAAAGTTCGATTGAACTGATTATTTTTGGCTGCATGACGGTGCCGTTGGTTAGCACAGTTTCCTCGCAGCAAGAACGCTCCAAGTTCAGAACTCAGCTGGGGCCTTTCTGTGTGGAGTTTGCATGTTTTCTCAATGAATGCGTAGGTTTTCTCTGGCTTCCCTCGACGCTCCAAAAATATGCATGTTAGGTTTATTAGTATTGCTAAATTGGCCCAAAAGGAGTGAGTGTATGAACGCACGGTTCTTCATCTCTGTTAGGGCTGCGACGATTGGTCGACACAGTCAACAAGGATTGTTGATGCTGGCCATTATTGGTGACACGTTACGTACAGAACCCCGAATCAGCAGCTCCGTAACTGTCTGTAACTGCAGTGCACCACCAGAAAATCTGGGGGCAGTATCTTGTCTATTGTTTGCTCAGACTGCTCACAGTCACGTAAACAAAGAAGAACACAGAGGAGAGTAACAGCAGGGCAATGGGGTTACAAAGGGGGAGAAGCAGAAAAAAATGAACAAAGACAGAGACTTTCAGAAGTGTGTGAGCATTTTACTCAAAACAAGGAAAAGTTTCATGCAGATTATGTAAAACAGAGCTTGCTTTCCATAGTAACATCACTATGAAACCAAGCACCCTGAGCTTTGACTCCAACTTTAGACAGGTGACTTTTAGCAAATAAAGCTGGTGTGTTAGGCTGCCCCATTTTAATGTTCATCTTTGTACAACAACATTTATATTAGCTTTAACAAGTTCCCATGGATGATTGTTAACTAAACATCCTTTCAGTAACATTTGCAAACATCTTAGGAGCAATTTGTGTAAATGATTAGCAACTGTGCAGTCTTAAAGATTTTCTTTTTCTTGCACAAAATTAGAGTTCATCTAAAAACCTCCTAACATAAGTAGTTAATTTGTAAGATATTTAGTCATTTAAATGGTTTATTTTCTATAATGCAGTACTGCACTGCAACTGTGAATTCACAAACTGAATCCTTTTTAAAATTGAATATTGTTATAGTTTTGTTATTTTGTTTAATTTGAAGGCCTATAGGGATTTTTTTGGACTTCCAGACTAACGCAGTGGCCATTTTTGGTTACTTATTTGTACTTTTCTTTGTTTAATGTATTTCTTTCTTTCTTTGAATGGTGATTTAAAGTAAAATGACAATGCATGGACATTTAATTAGTTTTAAATTCATATGTCTCGCAGGTCATTACTTTATTTTGTTGTGGAATGTTATGCTATGTTCAAGCCGAATCATCAGGAGGACAGCAGACGGGCAGACTGGAGCAGGTGGGGTAAAACGCTGGACCCAGAAGCAAAGATGGATTAAAATAATTGTTGACTAATTGACTAATCCAAAAAAAGAAAAATAGAGTAGCTGAGTGAATAATCATTACAGCCCTAGACTTTATGTGGTCCTGTGATGGACTGGTGACCTGTCCCCGCCATTGATCATTGGAAAGCACCAGCTCCTCGTGACCCTGAACAAAAACCAAACTTGAAAAAAGGATGAATGATTAATTTCAACAAGTCATTTTAAACATGACAGTTTTAATGTGAAATATTCCATCTCAAGTTTCTCCTTTCCCTGAAAACAAAAAATGCTTGACTTAAATCAAGTGAGTCATCCATTCTTTTCATATCAAAATAACTACATTTTCCACAGGAACACTTCTTAAACTCATTTCACCGACATTCTGAATGCAAGATTTATTTTTAGCCCTGCAGATAGTTAGAGGAAGCCCTTATAGATTGCACCCTCCCAGGAGAGAAAAGCACAGACTCCAGAAGCAAAGCAAACCCCAGCTGAGTGTTGATATCAGGTTATGATGTTTGCTGTTTTAACATAAGCCTCTTTTTTCCCCCTCCTTTCTTTTCTCCTGTTGTTTCTTCTCCTCTTCAAGGGTAGACAGGCAGACAAAGCCTGAGGCTGTTTCTCCCCAGCTGGGATCTTAAGGTTAAGCTCCAAAGAGAAAAATACCAGTGTTGTTTCTTGGTGCATTTCCTTCATTGCTATACTCTATTTTACATCCTCCTCTGGACAGTTCCCATCACATGGCTTTGCGGTTGCAATTTGGACTGTGGTTACTTTTATTTGGCCTCTCTGTTTTTCACTCCAGTTCATTCCGAGGTAAAAGGTTAAAAAAGCAGCGTTGTTTGTCTTTTTTCTTTTTTAAGGCATCAATCCATCTATTTAAACTTATCACAAAACGTAAGGAAGTTTGTGCTTGGTTGGTTATATTGTTGTTGTAATGCTTCTTGGCAGTAAATTGTATGCTGTTGGAAAGCCTGTTTATTACTCCTAAATGGTGCCACATTTGTTAAGAAAATGCATGTGCGGGGTTGAGCAGCTGAGTTAAGGATGTGGGTTGTGCTCGTGAAAAACTTGCCAAGTCTTCTCTGCCAAACAGCTTATTCTGCTACTGACTCTTGTTTGCCATCATTTCTTGGATTGAACGATTGAAGTATGAAGAAACAAGACATATTGGCTATTTACCAATTTATCCATTCAAAAAACAGAGGCCCTCAGTAGCATGTGGAAGAACCATACACAGCCATAACAGCCTGACACCTCCTCCTCATGCTGCTCACCAGCTTGGTCACACACCGCTGTGGGACGCCGTCTCATTCTTCAACCAGCATTGCACTGGGCGGCTGTGGCTCAGTGGTTAGAGCTCTCGTCTTCCGATGAGAGAGTTGGAGGCTTGATTCCTGGGAGGAGTCACATGTGGAAGTGTCCCTGGGCAAGACACTGAACCCCCCTCACTGCCTCCGATGTGTGCCCCATAGGTGTAAGAATGGAGTTTAAAGCACTGATTGGTCTCCATAAAATGGTTTAGTCAGATTAGCTTTGTAGAGCTTCAGTGTTGTATAAATGTGTATGTGGTTGGGTAAATGAGGGCACAGATTGTGGTGTGAAGCGCTTTGAGTAGGCTGGCTAGAAAGGCACTATATAAGTACAGTCCATTTAGCATTTGTTGCAAGTTAGTCAAAGTGGTTGTGTTGGTCACTCTGGAACAAACAGCACACCCAATCTGATCCCACAGGTGTTCAATAGGATCGTGGTCACGACTGCAGGCAGGCCATTCCATCTTCTCTACTCCCAAATGCTGGAGGTAGTCTCTGATGATGTCTGTCTCTGTGGGGACAGAAGTCATCTTTAAGGACAGAGTTCAGTCCCAGACTGTGAATATATAAGATTGCCACTAGATGCAGAATCTTGTCTTGGCCTATGTCTGACATTTCTTGTTATACGGAACTTGGCCTTCAATTTTGAGATGGTACTAGGGTTCACTACAAATAACGCTGCAACTTGGTTAAGCAGAACAAAAAGTCGAAGTTGATTTATGGCTTGGGTGCTATACAGATCAGTCAAACCCACTGTGTCCACGCTGACAATCAAGTGCCGACCAGGCACCTAATTGCCAAGAAGCATTGTTTCTAGAGAGCCCTAAAGAAATAATCGACCAAACACAAATTTCCTAACTTTTATATGCAAAACAAAGAATTAAAAGCACTGGACTGACATTTATGGCTAGAGAGAAATTCTGATTTGTCTAATCTCTACTTCTCAGGAGACAGTGACTGTAAAACAACAACATGGTGTTTTCTCGTATGTCCACAGAGCAGCATTCATCTGGTTGGGCTCCAGAGGTGAGGTCTGAAGAGTGTCAATTAAACGGCCATTTAAATATTTAAGCAACAAAGTTTGTAAGCTGTCCCCTGGGTGCAGTTATGGGGAGGAGGGTCGAGGAGAAGTAATGCAGCCTCAGCTCTCCGAGGAGCAGCCGAATGCAAAGGCAGCCAGCAGCATGGATATAGTTGGGAGGCATCCCGGCTAGGGTTACAGCGTGAATTAAAGCTGACACTAAGAAGCGCTTCTCACAATGACCTGCAGAAAACAGCAGACAAAAGGGCCTATTTTACAGCAGGACAAAGGGGAGGTTAGAGGAGATACCTGAGCCCGGGCCGGCCGAGTCAGCGTGTCTGTAAAGAGACGAGAGACTGGGTGCTGCGAGACCACCGCAGCTAAACCCAGCAGTGGGATAAGAAACAGCGAAAGGCACATTCCTGCACACGCACAACAGAGACACATGAAACATGCACGCACGCAAGAAAATCCCAAGCGCAAGCTGCCATTCGAAATAAATCCATTTGCTTTTAAAACAAAACGCTGCGATTTGACTGGTGGGGTCCTGGATTTTCTCTTACACACGAAAAATGATTTGATAAGCGCTTAAAATACAAAGGTAATGCCATCGATTTGTTTTCGTGGATCCTTTTTGATTTTTTTCAACACTATAACTGTCTCTGTGGCAAACGCCACTCAGTCATGACAGCTTGATGTGAAGTTCACATGGACCAAAATTCCTCAGAGGACGCTCCGGTGCTCTCATAGCAACCCTCTTCACCCCCTAAATCAACCAATAACTGTGAATTCCATAGGAGTTTGAACCATCTCCATCCATCTGCTGTCACTAGGGTCCTCACTAGGTGGCTTTCACCTCTGTCCTAATCCCACACTTCATCTAAAAGTCAGGCTCCTCTCGTCTCTGGGTGTTTGTGTTCAGTTCTTAAAAATCCACCTGTTCCTGCAGCAGGGAGGCTGAACAAATGTTATTCAGGTAACTGCAATTCTTTTATTTCTCCTAATTTATATATATATATATATATATATATATATATATATATATATATATATTAAACTTGTAATAGTCACACTCCCCCAAACTGAGTTATCTTCAGAGCCTGCATGCTTCTTTTTCCAGACAAAAGTTCATTTGCTTGAAGCCAAGCTGAGAGCATCCTGGTTGGAGTAATTACTTTCTGCAGACATCTCCTGGGGTGAAAAGTGTCCAGACGACAGCCACATCCTTATTCCGGCACTCCGAGGGTCACCGTGAGGACACGGCTCACTGTGGAAGCCGCGGAAGCCGCTATCTTCATCTTCTCGTTGTTACCGTTGCATACGGGAGAGAGAGAGAGGGGGGGGCTTTAATCGCTTTCTGAAACATAAAGGAGGAGCCGCACTACTTCAAGCCCAACAAGCTAAAGTCTTGATGGGCAAGTTTTCATCCCTGCTTTAAAAATAACAAGACGATGAGACAACATGCCGGGCAGGAAGAAGAATTTAACAGGGCGTAAAATGACAAAGTAAGCAAGACTTTTGAATCTGAAGGCATGCATGTACACATACAATACAATATTTATGTATAATATTAGTATTTGTATTAATCATTTGCAATTTCACAATTTCATTAAAACCAAATAACATTTGCTTCTTGAACATTCACGGAAATGTGTATTATTGTGTATATTTTCTGTTTATAAGGAAAAGTACATCACATTAAAAGTATATTATAGATATATACTTGCCAAGACAAGTTAACCAACTGTAGTATAAATCACATCAAGCCTTCATCTGTATCAGTTACTTTGTTTGATATTTGACTCAAATAAAACTAATGTTGAACTTTTTTTTTTGCCTAAGAGTTTTGATTCAGAAACATTTTTAATTCAGTGCAAGTTGTATTAATAAAGGTTTGCCTGCAAAGTCTAGTCACAGTGCAGAGTCAGTCCGGTGGAGCAGCCCCAGCAGGAAACCAGCAGCTTATATGTCTCCGGTCTTTGCTGATGAATGTGGATAAGTTTGACCCAGTGAACGGGTGAGGATTCCTATCTAATTGAATTACTGTCAGCCTCCTAGCCTACAAATATTGTCTTGAACTTATACCCCTCTCTGCAAGCATTTACAATCTATATGTTCAAGAGTTTTTTACCTTTTCAGTTTTAGTGCAGAGTGACTGTTTTACTTTATCAACAGGCACAATTTCACTTCAGTTCCTTTCATCAAACATCTAGACCCCTAAAAGCATTGAAGATGCAAATTTGGATCACTTATTTGTATGGATTTGGAATAAATGATGGAACTTCCTGCCTTCGGGTCTCTCCTTCAGGTTGTTCAAACCCCAGGGCGAGGCAGAACTCAGGTGCCTTTTTTATTCTTTTGCATCACGGCAGATCACAAAATAAAGCTCATTCGCCGGAACGTGTCCCCTGCTGATAAACACCACACTTGTTAAAAACCGGCAACCCTTCCCTCATGTAACATCCATTCGACTTGGAGATTCAAAACACGCCGGCGTGAACGTTCCATGAGATATGCATATCTCAAGTGTCCTTGTTGGATTCCAAAGTGGACAGTGGAAGATTTATGGCACCATTGACCCTGATTGCTACAGTGCTTCCTCAAGAGAACTTCGCCACAGGCTGTGTGCCAAATGCTTTAAAATTTAAAGAGGTGATGAAGAAACTATACAGAAGAGACAAAGCGCATCAGTTCTGCCACAATAAGACTTTTCTCTTCCCTCCCTCCAGGTTTTTCTTCCCAGTTGATTCATCTTACACTGAACACTCATTATCTACCACTTAGATTTGTTTTTATAGTATAACAATAGCCATTCATTGTTATGGTTGCTGCTGTGCTGGAACATCTTGGAAAACTTGGATTATTCGTTTTCAGGAATGAGGAGATGCGCTGCTTGTAGCTTCCCATGAGAACGTTATTTAGTAAAATAACATGCAAATGAATACATAACTCCAAAACTGAAAGGAGGATAGGTGAAACTTTATCTCTTGGATCGTGAACAGCACTGCCTGTGACTCCTCAATGACGAAGCCTTACAGTTGGTATCTGATGGTGCTTTTCTCTTTCTTTTTCCCGAGACCCTTTGCTGCGAGCACAACACCTGCATTCTTCCTGGCATTTCAACAGTTCCTAACCTCAGTTTCAAAAAAACAAAAGAAAGAGGATGCAAATTTTCCTAAATGTTAAAATGTTACTTTATTCTGACAGATTCAGATAAAAACCAAATAACTAAAGACAAAAAGAAACAAAATATTTAAAAAGCTTATGTCCAAACGTGACAACACAAGTAGCCTCTGCTTTGCCTACTCTGACATTTAAACCGGGTGACAACATTATTAGAGTTTCCTAAAAGTTTTTTTGAATTGACCCTAAAGGCCTTGCATTACTTGAAGGAATGTATTTCACCTGCAGCTTTTCAAATCAGGCTGTATTGTGTTGAGAAAGTTGAGTTGTAGGCGTTTTGGCAAACCCTGAAATTAATATTATGCACTAAGAGTATGTGTTAGGAATGACGTTCAGCTACTACCACATTCCATTTAAGCTCAGTTGAGTTATAGCTCTTTTGTGTTGGCTGATGTCTATTAGTTGTATTAGGTATTGTGAACTGAACTGACTCTAAATCAGGGGGTCCTCAAGGGCTAACAAAAAAAGGGGTTAAAAACAAAAAACATCCTGCATTTTTGACTCGTTTCCCTGCTCCAACACACCTGATTCAGTGGTGAAATTACCTCTTCATGTTCTGCAGACGCCTGTTGATTCAAATCAGGTGTGTTGGAGCAGGGAACCAAGTACCACATGCAGGTTAGTGGTCCTCGAGGATCGGGGTTGGCCACCCCTGCTCTCACTTTCTGACAGTTTCATTCAAACCTGTCCAGTGGTTCACAAGATATTTTTGCTAACAGACAGACACGCAAACATTATCGCCCACCTGCGCTTTTAGCGACGGGCGATGAAAAAGAGTCACGAAGCGTGACCAGGCGGGGTCAGCTCTCTCAGGACAGGAGATTCTCCGACAGGCACACAAGATTGCTGTCTGGCACTCGGAGCTGAGCCCCCGGCACCTTGTTTTGCTCCGGCCCTCCAGCCTGAAAATCCTTTCTCTGCAGGATGGATTGTGTTCCGGGACTCTCTCCTCCCTCCTGGGACCGACCCAAGCCAGGGGAACAGTGGGCTTTCATGGGAGATCACAGGTGCTTATATACAAAATGGCAATTTTCTTCTTCCATAATTCCATGTTACTGCATTACCAGATCTTATCTTGAGGCCAGTATCTCATTCCTGAGGTTTTAGACGTTAATGAAAGATGCTTTGCGTCCGGCCACTGGGGGCTAAATCAACAAGCCTTGGAATCCTGTTGGCCTTTGTAGGGGAATACTAAAGACAGCAAGCAGACCGAGCTGAGGTCAGTACCAAAGCACTGAAGATGGAAATACAAAGACAGAGTTGCATGCAATCATGTGGACGAGTAAAATCAAACAGAGAATCAAAATTGTAATTTTTACATTTTACCACCAGATCATTTTGTAGTTATTCTTGATAAAATTGGATCTTTTGCCTTTTCTTTGTTTTTAAATGACAACCCCAATATCAAAAAAAAAACTTACGGTGTTGTGTAAAATGTAAATTAAAAGCAGAATGCAATGGTTTGCAAATCTCATAAACCCACAGTTTGTTCACTAAAACATATCAAATGGCACCAAGAAATGGTACCATTTTTAGGAAATGTGAGGTAATTTGGAATTTGATCTCAAGAAAGTTGGCTCAGCCGCAACAAAAGGCTGGAAAAGTAAGTGGTGCAATTAAAGGCTGATTTACACTCAGAGAGAAGTGAAGAAATCAGTTTGCGGCACTATGCTGCCGTTTGAGACGTACTTCCTCCCGGCCAGTGCGATCTCCTCCGTGCACAGTAACTGTGTTTTCTCTCTCCCCAAGTTTTTTTAGCAATTTGACTATCTTTATAAGTTTAAAAGTTTCGCTGGAGCTGTTGCAAAGATGGCTGTATTCTCCAACAGCCTCGGCCAGCTGCTCGTCAGCAGAGCAGTTGTAGCAAAATGACTCGATTGGAGTTTGACCGCTGTTCAGCATAAACACACCCACAACAAAGTTCTGACCAATCACACAATAGTTGACACACACCCCTGAGAAAAAATGGTCTGCTCGCACCTTGTGTCGAGAAGGGGCTGTCGAAGCTTCTAGGAGAACAAAATGATGGGATTTTTGTCACGCAGCCATGTGCTGGAGAGTCAGTTTCTTCACTTGTCACGGAGTATAAATTCCATTTAATGATCTGTTGGAGAAGAGCATTTTGGAACTAATTAGATTAATTTACAAGAAGTCAAAAAGAGGACTGGGTATTCTTTTTTTAAAAAAGCATTAAGGAAAGACTGAATTTCACAGAAAATAGGAAGATGTTCATCAATTTGTAAAAAAAAACAAACAGTTGTGTCTAAATATTGTGGAACAATTTCAGAATGATGTTCCCGATGGAACACCTACATCACCTACAGTGCATATCATCAAAATATTTCAACAATCTGGAAAAACCTCAGTGAGCAAAGGACGAGGCTAAAAGTCAATATTGGACGCTGATGATCTTCAGATCCTCAGGCAGCGCTGCATTAAAAACAAGTCTGATTCTGTTATAAACATCACTGCATGGGCTCAGGAACACTTCCACAAATCATGGTTCACTGTTCAGTTCACTGCGCCGTCCACAGATGTTGGTTAAAGCTCTGTCAGGCAAAGTGACCACCAACCAGAAACAGTGCCATCTTCTCTGGACTAAAGCTCATTTAATAAAATGGAAAACGTTGAAAATTTGAAATTCTTTTGGGAAACCATGGACGCTACGTCCTCCATACTAAAAAGGAGAGGGACCATCCAGCCTGTGCACAGTTCAAAACTCTGCCTCTCTGATGGCATAGGGGTGCATTAGTGCAATTGGCATGGGTAGCTTATACATCTGGAAAATGCACCATCAATGTAGGAAAGTAGATCCAGCTTTCAGAACAATATGGGCTTCCATGGTTTTGCGGTGGAGGGCCTTACATATTTCAGCAAGACAGTGGGAAACATGGCTCCTGTCCCAACTTTAAAATGAATAAATAAATAAATAAAAATGATCTTATTTCTTCTTAAAAATGGTACAGTTTTTTAGTTTAAACATTTGTTATGTTTACTATGGTCCACTGTGAATAAAATGTAGGTTTATTAGATTTGCAAATCACTGCACTCTGTGTTTACTTACATCTTGCACAACGTTCCAACTTTTTCCGAATTGGATTTGCAGTTACCCTTCTTCACACGCTTCAGATGTACACCCTCCTACCTGAAGGAAAGAAAACCCTTTGGATGGCAATCACAAAGGACGCATGCAAGCCAACTTTTACGCTTATTGTTCCCATAACACACGCGATAACAGTGTCATAATATATAATATAAACAGGAATTTTGAAATGAATGTACTAGATCAATGCACACTGTGGTATAATATTACTAAATGAATGACATACTCTTTCTTTTCCATCAGAGAATTGAAACATTTTTGATAATTACTTTTTATGCCCTTAGCGTGCCCTGAAATCAGACTGAAACAGCCTCAACAATATGCGGCGAGGATATGTAATTTCACCCACTTAGGATCATTAAAAAGAGATCATATTAAATATCACTTCCAGAGAGGGGAAAGAGAAAGCGAGAAAGAAATAAAGAAGAGATTTGTTTGTCAGTCAATTCCGACCCACTCAATCTCCTTAGTTCTGTGAAAGAGGGGCGGGGGGAGGGGGGTGGGATGAGGGAAAGAAAGGGTCGGGGTCAGCTTTCTGTAAATCTTCTGATGAAATGTTGACAAAACAGCCAATTTTCTGTAATTTTCCTTGCAACCCTCTTTCAGCAGCCTACTCATTCAGAACCCCTTCATTTCAAACAACAGCGCACCGCAACCTCTGACATGTATCTGGTCCCCGGCTTCTTTGGCCGGGGCAGAAAGACGTAACAGTTGCGCCTTTTAAGGTCAGGTGGATGCCGTTTAAGGAGCCAGCCTCATAAAGGACGCCTTTGTCTCTCGAGCGGGCTCTCTTGGGCCCCAGTAAAAGGATAAGAAATGTAGTTAATAGCTCAAGAGTGGCCTAATCATCAGCTGCCATTACTGCTCCAATATGAGCAGAGATGACAGACTTATCAATAACAAAGGGCCAGCTGAAGCCTCCACAGCTCTGTCATTTTGATCTTTGCTCCACTAATCAGAGCTTTCATTTGAGCTAAGCACCGGGCAGCACACCTCTCATTCTCTTCATGCTGTGCCAGATATCACTCATCTTTACAAGCCACTCTGTACTCCCGCAACCCCCGGCCACCATTTTCACAAATTGGCTTAATTTCTCAGGCAAATATATGACACATCCGAGAGCTCATTATCCTTGCAATGCCAGTAATTATTGTGCGTATACTGGCAAAACTACTTTTTTTTTTTTTTTTTTTTTTTTTTAGTAATTGGGGCTTTGTCTTGAATAGCTTTGGTTGGAGTCCAGCTGATTTTCAAATTGAAATACAGAAATGTCAGATCAGTTCATGAGCTTGTGCTGTTTTTCTTCGTAGTGAACGAAGCGTGAATGATTGATTTCCTAGAAGGCATGCATATCCCCCGGCATCTTTCACGCCAGAGTTTTAAACGAAGGTGATCTTATGATGAGAAAAGGCCAAGCTAGAGCCACTTTGGTCAAACCTTGCAAATAGAGTTTTGCAAAATCTCATGCCAGATTGCAAGATATTGTAAGATCCATTAGCGCTCAAATTATGTGTTGAGGATAGGTCTCAGCTACTACCACACCCAATTTTAACTCAATATCTGTAAAATTATCTGAGTTACAGACATTTTTGTGTTGGATAATGTTGATTACCTGTGGTGGCCATGTTGACTTGGGGTGACTCCAAAAGGTAATCAATTGTAGATGTACTTTCAGTGATTATTTTTTGAGCATTTAATCAAAATCTTTCCAGTGGTTCAACAGATATTTTGCTAACAGACAGGTAAGGTTGATTCTAACAGTTAATGCCAAAGTTTCAAGCAAATTATTGCACAATGTGACGTGTTTACCGTATGGGTTTAAAATGATGCTCAGCTACTCCCATGCCAAGTTTTAGCAGAATTTCTGTACAATTGGCTGAGTTATAGCCATTTATGTGTTTTCTACGGGCAGTTGGATGTATCAGCCAAGATGAATTGGGTTGAATTGAAAAGGTAATCAGTTGTAGATGTCTCTCAACTGATTTCTTTCTGAGAGTTTCATTAAAATCCATCCTGTGGCTTATGAGATATTTGGCTAACAGACAGACATTGATTTCAATGGGTAATGGCTAAATTTTGAAAACAGATTTCACGCAATCAGTTAGTGCTCAGAGCGCATGTTGAGGATGACTCTCAGCTTCAACCAAGCCAAATTTGAGCACAGTCACTGTAAAGTCACCTGAGTTACAGCCGTTTTTGAGTTTTGTGTTAGCTGTGGTGGCCATCTTGAATAGGGGTGACTTTAAAAGTTAATCATTTGTAGATGTGCATTCAATGATTGGTTTCTGAAGGTTTCATTAAAATTTGTTAACCTGAGAGAAGAAACAAAACATTATTACTCTTTCGCCTTTGGCACGGAGCGATAATAATGCAGGAATATCATATATAAAAAAACCAGACACATTAAAAAATAATAATTTTCATAATGCACGGCACAACGTTTGTATCCTTTTTTTTAGTTCATGCAGAATCTTACACAGTCTGAAGCTGTTCACATTTGTGTTTTAATAATCATTTTCCTGGTTTCAAATATTTCTCTCGTTCCACACCAGGCCCCTCCGTCAAGGAGAAACCTGAGAGGACCCGAGTGGTCCTCCCCGCACCTGGACAAGCAGGCCCTTTTCTTTTACAGTCATGGTGAGGATCAAGCTCTGACTGGCTCAGACACCTGCTACTGGGAAATATGTTCTCCATCAGTGAGCTATAGACTATTTCTGGACGGGAGCACTGGGAGGCCATTGTTCTCCCCGGCAATGACAGCCCAGGTATTCTGGGACTCTTAGGCACTCACAGGAAACAATGTGGTATTCATGCTAAGCTTAAAAAGTGGCCTATTTCTTCTACATTAACTAACAAATTGTGGTTAGAGTGGTTGAAATAAGTGCTTAATAGTTTCTATATTACAATTAAAGGCCTGGCATTCCTGGAAGGAATGCATGTCACCCGCCGTCTTTCGTGCCACAGGTTAAGCCTAAGATCATCTTATGTTGAGAAATGATGGAGTTGCAGCCATTTTGTAATCTCATATGATCTCACATGATCTATTAGTGCTTGGTGTATGTGTTGTGAATGACTGTCAGCTACTACCAGGCTTAATTTTAGCCCAATGTTTGTTAAATCGTTGAGATATAACCATTTTTCTGTAGGCTACGGTCAATTAGCTGTGATGGCAAATCTTGAATTTGTTCCCCTTCTAAAGGTGATCTGTTGTAGATGTACAGCCATTATTTACTTTCTGAGAATATCACTGAAATCCATCCCGTGGTTCATAAGAAATTCTGCTAACAGACAAACAGGGTTAACTCCAACAGTAAGCTAAGATGTCATGCAGTGTGTTGCCTTTAGAAAATGTGATGGGGACGTTTCTCAGCTACTACCACGCCAATCTTTAGTTCAATATCTGGGAAAGTAGCTGAGTTAGTCATATTTGTGTTATCTACCGTCAGTTGGCTGAAGGCAGCCATCTTAAATTGAGTTGCGTCCAAACGTTAATCAGTTGTAGATGTCAACCCAATGACTGCTTTCTGAAGGTTATATTAAAATCTGTTGAGGGGTTCATGAGATATTTTACTAACAGACAGACAAAGTTGATTTAGCACTCAAAGTATAAGTTGGGGATCAGTCTCAGCTACTGACACACCAATTTTGTTTTTGCTCAGTATCTGTAAAACTGCCCAGGGTTAGAGCCATTTTTGTGATTGCTAGGATTGCTTTGCTGTGGCGGCCATCTTGAGTTGAATTTCACCAGTAGCAGATGTCAATCCAGTGACTACTTTCTGAAAATGTCATTAAAATTGTTCATTGATTCATGAGATACTTTGCTTAACGGTACGGACAAACGAACACACACACACACAGACTTTAGCGGCGGGCGATAATAAATCTGCAAATGTTACATATTCTAAGGATCGAGCTCACACCTTGTGAGACATTTTGAGATTATTGCAATCAATAGAACAGATCAATTGCCGGCAGCTCAATGAATAACTCTAATGAAAACTGTCTGACTTGGTATACGACTGCACTTACAAGAATATAAATATACCTTCCGCACAAAACAAAAGCTTCGGTCTGAGGCTTAACGCAAAACAGTGGAGCTCCTTATTCCTTCAGTTCGACACACGATATGGAATCTTTACACAAATAATCTGCTCTCTGCTTCTGCACAGTCTTACACAGAGGCTTGGGTTTGGAGGATTTTTGCAATATCATCTGGGATTAAAAAGGGGGCAGCACATCAGAGCCCCCAGGCCACACCACCTGGAGCCCCCACCACCATCCCTTGCAATGCCGGGCACGGCAGCATTCAAAACCATCCCCATTAGCTTACCGCCAAATAATTCTCGGCCAACCAAATGACACAGGGCTAACAAAGCCCCATTTCAGAAAAGATTACAACTTCAACAAGAAGCCCTTTGATGATGAGTCTGTTTGAAATGTTATCAATACCCTGATCATTCCCGTGGATCAACAGAACCATCTCTAATCGCCGTGCTCTGGCTGCACCTCTAGTTGCGCATCAATCTCCCAAAGAGAGAAGAAGAAGCGAGTCACTGTGGAGCCTAGAACAGTGACTTGTTTAACAAGGAGCACGTGCAATGACAAAGCGATTCCTTTGCTCGGCGTTGATCACCCACCTGCACGCCGATTAGGTCAGATATTCACCTGAGCTGCCAAGCTGTCGCTCACACTCGCTAAAAAAGAAAAAGAAGAAGAAAAAAATATAGAAAGCCACACAGCGTACATTCACCCCTCTTCACTTCAGGTGGAACAGATAAAAATCCTCCAGAGAGCCAACACAGGAGAGGGGGGGTTTCTTGACCCTATAACCAATAAAACACACACACAATCACTGTTCATAAACAGCCCAGTGTTTACAATATAAAGCATCTCCTTCCCAAAAGTGACATATCGTTGTGAAAGAATGCTATTTAGCTTATAATAAACCTCAACCCTTTTAGCACAAATGTATGTGTTTTGCATGTGTACCTATCAGTTGTACTGGTACTGATAGTAGTAACTACTGATGACTATATGACAGAACATCACTTCAAAAATGTCTAAACTATCCCTTTAACCTACGGTGTAGTCTCCACATGATGTCATTTACAAATAGTTTTGAAATATACACTGTAACTCCAGCTTTTCTGTTAATATAATGCCAAATTTACTTTATTCAATACTTTTTAGGACGTATACCAAAATCTAATACAGTGAAAAAAAAAAAAAGTTCCTAGTAATGGTCATTTTAAGCCATGTTCTTTTTAATATAGTATGTTTTTTTCCAGTGGTGTGGCTAAGATCTGTTGATGAAGTACATGGTTTTTAGGAATAATAATAATTTTAAAAAAAAATCCCCTAATTGTAATGATCCTGATGTGACAATAGGGGTGAGGAGGCGCTCCATCAGAGCTGCTGCTGCTGCTGCTTCACATCGAAAAAGAATCGACTGAGGTGGTTCGGGCACCTGATTAAGATGCCTCCTGAGCGCCTCCCTCTGAAACTCTGTTTCAGGCCCGTCCCACTTGGAGGAGAGCCCGGGGCAGAACCTGAGCTCGCTGGAAAAGACTGGATATTCCTCAACAACCTGGGAACGCCTTGGGATCTCCCAGGAGGGGCTGGAAAGGGGAGGTTGGGGCACCCTTCCCGGACCTGGTACCTCGAGTAAGTGGAAGGTGGAAGAAAATGGATGGATGGATGGATGGATGGATGGATGGATGGATGGATGGATGGATGGATGGATGGATGGATGGATGGACGGACGGACGGACGATATCATATTAGATATATATAGCAAATCCTTTGACTCATATGTGTGAACAGTCATCACAAACAGGTATATTCTCTAATAAAATGAAACTAAAAATGGGAACAAGTCTGCTTTTTCAAACTGCAAGCCTTCTTCAGCTAACGTCTTCCTCAGTTTAAAAAATTTCTGAGAGCATTAGAAGAAAACATCTATTGGAGTTACAATAAGGATTGCATCAAAGGAGTGTTTCAAGAAAACAAAAGGCCATTCAACACCACAGCTTGTCGCCTCTCAATGCAAAAAAAACAAAAGAAGGAAAATTACATTTAAGGAGTGGTGCCTACTTAACTTAGTAATTATCTTGATGACAGATTCAAGTATGTGTGAGTGAATAATGAGAAATAATGACATGTTGAGGCGTCTGTTTAGAATCTCTCATGATTCAACAAAGGGTCCCAAGTTGCTTATTTTGTATATTAGTAACATTTGTCATGTATTCAAGTTGTTAGAATTGGTTTTGTTTGCAGTTACAAACATGTTCTGTTCAGGTGAAGGTTCGGCTCTGCGGATAGATAAGGTGAGAACTGAATTAAGTCTTTGAAAGATGGTTTGATGTGAACAAATGATCAAATAATTTAAATATAACTAAATATTCAAGATCTGGTCCTCAAACTGTTAGGAAGCAGGCATAATTTATGAAATGTAAAAAAATCAGAGTATATGAATGATTAGGGATCATTACTGACCATAAACTGTGAGCAACCACACACACACACACACACACACATATATATATATATATATGATATCAAGACAGAAAATTACAATATATGAAGTGTTATGAAGCCAATAAAGCATAAACATGAATTTTCTACATATATTGTAGTGTTTATTTATAGCTTATTGTTTAAAGTTTTAGGGAAATGCATAAAAGTCAAAAAAAGGCAGAAATATGACTGTCAATAAAGCCGGCTATTGTCCGCCTAATAATAATAATAACTTATTCTTTATCACAAAAGCCTTAAAATTTCTAGATTTAGTCAATTTTTGTGTTGTTTGAGGAATGTTTATAATTAAAAACAAGTCTCAAATCATAGAACGAAAAAGAGTGAATTTAGAGCAAACTGAGTTGAAAAAGGCCACGATCATAACTGCTGCTTTAAGATGTGTGTCTGTTATGGGTTATTTTATGGAACTAATTTGGAAACATTTGAAACTTTGCATCAATTCAAGATGTAAATTAGGGGGGGAAATCATTCATATCTGCAAGTGTAAACTGTTAAAAACGTTAGGGTTATCTGTATTTGCTTCTCCGCTTAATTAATATTTATTTGTCAAATGGAGAGGGGAGAAACTGTAGTGACGACTGAAAGTCCTTATAATTTTCTTGTGTGATTTTAGGGGTTGGTTTAAAAGAAAAAAAAAAAGAAACATAATGAAAAGGTGAAATAAGAGTTCTGTCTGTTTAATTATATGGGTAAATCTGACAGGGTGATCCGTATGGGTAAGTTTGATTACTTCTGAAAATGACCAGAATACAACAACCAAGAAAAAAAATAATATATACGGAAATAAACACACAATAAAGGAGACAGGAACAAATTCAGTCCAACCTCCACTTCCTCATGAGCTAACACTGCCTGTCGTGATGGTGTGCACAGGAAGTGGGAACAGCAGAGGACTGGACAACCCACCGTGTCACCTGTTTGACTTCATTTCAGCTCATCTAGACATAATCAACAAAGCAGGTGGTGTCTCAACCTTCTGACAGATGTATTTAAAGGATTGGGGGTGGAAGAGTGTGTTAGCTTGGTCTCTGGCGCCCCTCTGTGGAGTGAGTGGAAAAGTGAAGGATTTATTACAGTTTCATCACTGGATTTCACCTGATCTTAAATCAAACAGTGCTGGGAAACCTTGAAGTAAGGGCGTGTTAAAGTCTGAGCTTTGTGTAGGGCCGGCTGACTGCCTCCCATGCAGTTCGAGCGAACTAAAACAGAGCTTTGGATGCTTGTAGCAAATAATCTGGGGTATCGCCCGGTGGGATTAAGGCAGCAACAGAAACCTTTGGGTCCTGCTGTTGTTAAAAAAAGGTGTCGAGTCGCATCTCATTCCTTAGTATTTCTATCCACTAAAAGAAGCCAGGATTTCTTACTTTTATTGGGTGGTTTTTGTGCTTTCTGGAGGTGTCAAATTCTGTACCTGGACTATTTACTTACTGCTTCTCTTGTCTCAAACTGCTTAACAATTATCTATAAATTATTTACATTTTTAAAGAGAATGAACTACCTTTGTGTCCACAGATAGCCTAACAGACAACTTAGCAAAAACATATACATATACATATATATATATATATATATATATATATATATATATTTGATCCTATCTACCTATCATATTTATTTATTTTTATTTACAAAATGAAGAACATTCTTACAGGCATAAAGCTGTACTCCATGTTTACGTCAAGAGAAAGGCCTTTTGTAGAAGTAACTAAAAGCTGTGACAACACTGGAGAAGTGTATCATGAAAGCTCATGAAGCAGACCTAAACGGCCCATCAGTTCCTGTCATGTTGTTAAAACACACACACAAATCCAGCAAAGACTTGGCAAAGGATCACTGACATGCCTAATCATTCAGTTAATCCTTCTACTGGACACCAAATAACAGCTCAGTGAAGGAATTAACGCAGAGCAAGAACACATCTCATCCCTCTCAAGGGGAAACTGTTCTTTTTTGTCGATCCAGCTAAGAAAGTGGGAAAGGGTTCCAAAACAAATCAAGAAATAAAACAGAAATCCACTTTAAGAATGACAAAACGCTGACGGCTTGAAAGCAAATGTAAAAGAATGTGATGAATTTGGGGTGGTGTGTGTTTACAACAGCTGGCCCAGTTTAATGTCAGGTTTCTTCCCAGTCATGGTAGGTTTTATGTTATGTACATCAGGCGCTTACTGCCACGGTTTAAAGTGAAAGCACACAACAGTGAGTGTTTAAACAAGGACGCTTTCTGTTCAAAAGAACTTTAAAAAAACAACCACTGGTAACTTTACAATTCCTCTTTTTTTTTTCTTTTTTTTCCTGCGCGTGCATGTCCTCCCCTCACGTCATATAGTAAGAACATTATATCTCGGCATACATCCCTGACATAAGGAAGGGGAGGGGCTGCTGCAAAACACATAGGCAGAATGAATGCAAAGCGCCTAAAGAACACTTCCTGTTGATGTAAAAACTGAAGCCGCAACTGTCTGACACATCTGGACTGGAGAAGGGGGGGGGAGGCCTGTCTGTAGTGTTAGCGAACTGCCGAGCGGAATGGACAACATTTAATGCTAATCTGCAAGACGGTGAGTTTGGCGGACTTCGTCTTTGCCAATGGACTGGTGACCGTGACGCGTTTGTAATGTCGGCACGTCGGTGCCATTTCAGTGTAAGTAATGGGACGCGGTCACTTGCCTGCGAGCGAGCGCTAGCTATCGTTTCCCTGCACTTAGCCATGGCTTGCCGCTGCTCGGCTCGTAACGGTATGGAGCGGTTACAGAGCTACGGCTAAATGCTAACAGTAGCTAGCTAAGCTAGCATCGTAGCTATTTAATATGACAGCCGACATAGTTTGCGCCCGCGTTCGACGTTGTAACTGCGCTAATAAATTATATAAGCTTGTCAATGGGGGTTTATAGTCCGATATAAGAGTCCGCGACTAAACAGTGACCTAATACAAGTGTGAAGTATCTCTTTAAGTGGCGCCTCTCTCTTTAAACTCGATTCTAGGTTAGCTTGTGTGGCTAGTTAGCCGCTGCCTATGTGCTGCTCGGTAGTCGGCTCTTTTGGCCTTGTGTGTCGATACAAATGAGGCAAGTAACGTTGTTTAACTTCGACGTTGTCGTTCAACTTGGTGGTAGTGGGAACTACAAACTTAAAATACGAGTGAGTGATGGCAAAGCTAGCACCAGCGTTGTTAGCTCCGCTGTGACCACCCCCCCATCGATGCCTACTGACAGAATGGTTTAAATTAAAGTTTTTGATACGACGCTCATTGAGTCGCCAGTTTATTTGGATTTGAGGTACACGCTGAAACACCGTCGCGAATACGAGCGAGTCCTAATGCTTGAAAATAAAAATGTGTTTAAAAAAAAATGAAGAAGTTGACTCGTACTGTAATGTACGCGATGTCGTAACCCGTGCGGCGCTAGTATGGAATGGCATTATAGGTCCTGTATGCTCAATATGTGAGAGACATCTTCAGTGGGTGTAGTTGGGCTAAATACTTTGTAACAATCCGTACCACTAAAACAAGTGAGATATGGAGGAAAGGACAAAGTGCAGGTACGTAGCATATAAAATTCATTACACCTGGATTCGCCTGGATCACCAAGAAGAGCGTGAACTACTGTAATGTGACCTGGATTTGTCTAACATGAAAAATCCACCTTCAGAACAGCAGGCATTTCCTCGTCACTGTATTTGTAACCAAAATTACTCCGTCATAGAGGCAGCTAAACCAGTTGCAGTGGATATTATGGTGTTGCCTGGTTTTTGTTTTGTTTTTTCCTGCCCACTCATTATTATGTTTTTACAGTATTCTTTCGCCTCAGAATAACCAGTTCACCAGTTTTGGTCTTGATATTTTATTGTTGTACAGCACAAGGTATTAATCCAGCTGGTTGAGATTGTTCAGTTGTAGTTTGTAGTAGTTACATGAAATGTTTTGCTTCATATTCTGTTAACCTTGGAAAAACCGGTTTGACTTGTGATGTGGGTTTTTTTTCATACTTGATATACAATATAGAAAATGTTGCAGAATTTGCTGTTCATGAATCAGGTGGCAAAATGCGCACAATTTTACAAATGATAGAAATTGTGGAAGGAGACGTAGCCGACAAAGTAATAATTACACAGCATTTAAATGTCACTTATCAAGTCTTAATGAGCAATAAAAGCCCTCTGCATTAGAAGGCATAGTCTCACCTTTCAATGGTGCTTTTTATTGTACACATACACACACAACTCTTTATATTAAACCACAGTCTGTTACAGTTCATGGTTGTGTTTTGAGTCATTTCAAGTACATCATCTCACTCAGAGACACTTAAAGGACTGGACTGGAGAGGCCAGGTTTTGTTTATAACCTGCACTCCTGAACTAAAGTCTCCTTCTGAAAGGGGGAAAAAAAAACTGCAAGGACATACAGTTTGTCCAATTGTTTCTGTAGTAAATTGCCGTATTTAAGCTCAGTTCCACTTTTTACTGCATTCAAGATATGAAAAACCTGTCTGGGCTAATTGTTAGTAGCAATATTTCTGTTTGGCTCTTTGGTAATATTATGTTGGGAAAGGGAAGGGTAGTAAGAAATTGTTTCATGTCTTTTATGGCCATTACTTGTTTTAATGTGATCATCATGTGATCGGGCTGAATTGAAATAAAGGGACAGTTTCGTCTCGTTTTTTTCCATTTACGCTCTCCAAATCCAATCAAGGAACACTTTATGCAACGTATAGCTCCGCATACTGTTGGCTTGCTATAGGCTTCGCATTGTTCATGATGTGTTATTTTCACTCCGTCCCTTAGGTCTTCCATAAGCGGGTCTATTTTCGTGGGGTTGGTTTACTATCTGTTTTAAATGACTCCCTGTTCTGTGCTTGTGAAGCAAATTTGTCCTGCGTCTGGTGTGGCCCACAAACTGTTTTTCAAAGTAAGCAAATGTTGCTGATGTCGAAGAAAGCTTACAGTGCTCGCCTGCTGACTTGGGTTTTCTTCCCCCCCACACCACCACCACCACCACCACTGAAATGACAAAACGTTTTACATCTAAGTTTTAGGTGACATCTTGTCTCTGGAGTGAAGCTGATCTACAGTCAGTTTGAGTGTCACATTGTAGTTCTCCGTAGCCTGTGTGTGTGTGCCTTGGTGTTGCAGCTGTATCAGTTTCATTATCTAACAAGGAATTTGAGCCACAGATGGAATTTTTTTTTTTGAGCCAAGTTCAAACATTTTTGGCTTTCAGATTTAAGCCAAGCATGTGACCCTCACTCAGCATGTACATTTCAGCTACTGAGCATACATTCCTCGGCTTCCCTTTCACTTGGCTCCATTGAGTTTGCATGCCGTCTTTTCATCGTGTGCACACGCGTTTGAAAAGTGGCCACAACAGGAGCGCAATAGAGACGTCTCTCCCTTTTTTTTATATATGAATTTTGACGGTTTCGATTCAGCTTCGCCTTTCTGACGCCAGGGTTTGAGCATGTGGTTTACTGGACAGGTGTCTTGGCAAGCATTCGCAATTGGAGAAAGTGCTTACGCGCCCAAAGCACCGAGGGTACTCGTCGTGCAGAGGGGATCGTGCTGAATAGCCAGTTAGGAGCAAGAGGGGATGAGGAGGCGCAGGGGGGAGAGATGGGCAAAAGACAGATGGAGAAGAGGGTTGAAACCGGGGGAGCTGCCACATGTGAAGATTTTCAACATGAAAGTGTTTTGTTTTTCTGTAAAAACGCAGAAGTGCTCAGTGGATGCACTGGAATTTTATTTTGAGGTTACATTCTTCCATTTTTTGCACTGAAAGTAGTTAAAGAGCTGTTTTGAAGCTAAAATCCATGTTTCTCATTAGTGAGGTGCATATTGACTGTGAAAGGGTGGAGAAACTGGTGCTCGGGTTAAATGTGGGGTTTAGGCATGGTCTTTGTAAATATTTTAATAGCCAGCTGAAGTGAGTATTTTATTTTCTCAGGATAGAAAGGCTTGTGTGTCAGTGTCCTGTGAGATATTTTTCTTTTTTTCTTCGAAGTAGGGCTTTTGGCGGGTGTGGTTGTCTAGAGAGATGCGATTAACAAACATAGGCAACTGCAAAGTCACTGTTGGCTCATTATTGTACTGTAAATACGCAATGTCGTAACCCCTGTAGTGCTAGTATGATATGACTATATAAGCCCTGTATGCTCAACGTGTGAGAGACATCTTCAGTGGGTGTAATGGGTTAAAGACTTTGTAACAATCTGTACCACTAAAGCAAGTGAGATATGGAGGAAAGGACAAAGTGCAGGTACGTAGCATATAAAATTCATTACACCTGGGTTCACCTGGATCACCAAGAAGAGCGTGAACTACTGTAATGTGACCTGGATTTGTCTAACATGAAAAATCCACCTTCAGAACAGCAGGCATTTCCTCGTCACTGTATTTGTAACCAAAATTACTCCGTCATAGAGGCAGCTAAACCAGTTGCAGTGGATATTATGGTGTTGCCTGGTTTTTGTTTTGATATTTCATTATTTTACAGCACAAGTTATTATTCCAGCTTGTTGTGATTGTTCAGTTGTAGTTTGTAGTAATTAAATGAAATGTTTTGCTTCATATTCTGTTAACCTTGTAAAAACCTGAGTTTGACTTGTGATAAGTGTTTTTTTTCTTACTTGATATACAATATAGAAAACGTTGCAGAATTTGCTGTTCATAAATCAGGTGGCAAATATGAGCACCATTTTACAAATGTTAGAAATTGTGGAAAACGTAGCCGACAAAGTAATAATTAGACTTCATTTAAATGTAACTTATCAAGTCTTAATGAGCAATAAAATCCCTCTGCATTAGAAGGCATACGCTCACCTTTCAATGGCGCTTTTTATTGTACACACACAACTAGGCCTGTCGCGATAAACGTTAAATTAATTAATTGCATGATGAATTAAAATGAAGTCTAAGTTTCATTTATCGCGTTATCGTTCCTTCATGTCTCTGTCTCTTTCTACTGAAGACACTGGAGGACAAAAGGCTCAGCTCCGGTGCTCTTGACTGACCCCTCCCTCTCTCATGTCCTGAGCGTAAGGGGGCGTGGCCTATCGCGTCAGGTAGCCAGCCGAGGCGCAGCATCTTGTACCTCTGCAGCATTGGCCCCCGTGAGGAGTTAGGAAGCTAAAGAAATGCTGTTTGATATTGGGGCAAAAACAAAATGATATTTGTTTCAAGGTTGAACGTAACAGCAGCGGTGTGGGAGCACTTCAGATTCAAACCAAATGACCGAGGCGAACCGCTGAACCTCTGTGAGCCGGTATGTCGCATTTGTGCTTTTGTTAGTTTGCCCCTTTTGTTTCTAAAATTGGCAGTTTTGCCCGTCTTCTCTATATATAACTAATGATTATTATTTTTTGAAGGACTATTTAGTTTACAGAATTTATTATCTGTACTGTTTTGGTTGAATGTAGGTTTTATTTCCATTTATTTATTGATTTATTTGTATTTAGCTTTTTATTCAAGTGCATTTTTTGTTAACGGAGGCTGAGAGTTTGTTTTGTTTTTGATTGTTTTGTTTATTTTGTGTTCCAGTTCCAGTGTTAAGTGTTCTTTTGAAATTAAAGTTTATTAATCTTTGAGAGGATGTATTTTCACTAATATTCAATTCAATTCAAAAATACTTTATTAATCCCGAAGGGAAATTAAATTGGTAACTAGAGAAGTTGCATTTCCTGCGAAAATGCAGTGTGAATGCTTTTTTTGCTGAATGATTTTGCTGAAAGCGGCTGAAGATATGCTGATCAGCTGAAGTTTAATGAAGATGCAAAAAGTGAAACAGAAGCTGATTTGTAGAAGATTTGCATAAGGTAGAAGAACAAAAGCTTAAAGAAGCAGAAATTAGTTAAAAAAGCTGAAGTTAGTTGAAAGTAGCTGAAAATAAGAAGAACAAAGCCAAAATTAGCTGAAAGAAGCAGAAACAACAAAAAGAAAAAAGCTGAAATTAGCCTGAAAAAAGTCACCTTAAAGCCCATAGAGCTGATCCCTGACCCATGAAGTGTCCAGCTGTGACCTGTGCCAAGTTAGAGCACATGAGCTCCTATGACCTTGACCTTTGACCTTGTGACCTTGAACTCCAAAAGCCTATTCATTAACTCATGGGAGGTCCACCTGTGAAATTTGACATTCCTACTGTATACGGTTGAAGAATTAGAGCCTTCTTTCCCATGTGACCTTGACATTTGACCTTTGACCTTGAAATCCCTAGGGCTGATCCCTGACCCATGGGGACTCTAGCTGTGAAGTTTAAGCTTCCTACGGTACACGGTTGCCGAGTTATAGCACTTAGGCTCCTATGACCTTGACCTTTGACCTTGTGACCTTGAACCCCAAAAGGCTATTCCTTGACCCATGGGAGGTCCAGCTGTAAAGTTTGACCTT
>NC_051430.1:12212284-12242384 GCF_001649575.2 Kryptolebias marmoratus | reverse complement strand
AGTAATATTAGCAGAAAATGCTGAAACAGAAAGAAAAAAGCTGAATTTCAAAGAGTTGAACACAGCTCCATTCATTTTCAATGAGAAAAAAATGGCAGAAAAAGCTAAATATCTGAAACAGCCGAAATTGCACCAATACGAAAAGTCATAGCGGTCTTGTCATTAATGAGCTGAACGTTTTGATATATGAACGGTTGAAATAGCTGAAAAATTGCGGAACGAGTTAGATGCCGAAAAATGTACGGAATAGTGAAAGAAGAATAATAGATAAGAAAGAGAAACATGAAAACAATGGTGTGAATGCTTAAAAGCATTCACACAATTATGGTATTATCATTACATAAGTTTAAAACAGTCTCCAAACAATATTATCGTTTATCGCAATAATTTCTGAGACAATTGATCGCCCAGCAAAATTTGTTATCTTGACAGGCCTACACCCAACTCCTTCTACTAAACCACAGTCTGATAGTTTGTGGTTGTGGTTGTGTTTTGAGTCTTTTTCAAGTACAGCATCTCACTCAGAGACACGTCGAGGACTTGACTAGGGAGGCCAGCTTTTGTACAACCAACAGTTTAGTGAATAAGCCCCACTCCTGAACCACAGTTGTCTGTTTGGGCAAAACCTATTTCTTGTCTTAGGTTTGTATAATCAGTGCGTTTTTCTTTATTTCATTTTATTTTTTCAAAGTGGTGCTGTTGGCGGGTGTGGTTGTCTAGAGAGACAGGCTTAACAAGCGTAGAAAACTGCGAAGTCACTGTTCTCCCCGATTGCTTCAGAAGATTGTCTTTGAAAGCTGCCTCAAGAACAGTTGGTTCAAGTGCGCCAAGCAAAGCAAAACCAGATTTTCCTCTTTCTCTGCCAATTGTCGAATGTACAGTATACCCGTACAGCCTGACTCGTATGACTCCGAACGTTTTACCACAGTCACAGACTGGTACATTTTGTTCAGCAATTTGCATAAAGTTCATCTACTTCCCTGACGATTTCCTTCTTCGCAATAAACACCACCGAATCTAAAGAAAAACAAAACTGTTTCGAGGAAAACATTCAGTGAAGTAAAGAATAAAATTTTCTCTTGATTGTGTTTCTGTGGCACAATCTCCAATAAAACCTTTAGCACTGTTAAAGAATGTTGCACTGTCTGTGTGATATTCATCATGACTGTGATGGCTTGTTTGTTTGTTTGTTTGTTTTTTTTTGTAAAGCTAGGTGAATTCCTAATACCATAGCTTCCAACCTTTTCTCCTTAGAGCCCCCCTTTGTGCACCAACAAAAAAAAAACTGTGGCCCTCCAACACGTGTTCAAATTACCCCAAAAGAGCTGGCTCATTTATGATTAAATTATCGATCATATCTTCCAGGTAATTAGTTTTTTTTTTTCATAAATATTAACAGCCAGTCCTTCAATCTTTTATACTTCTGTAAATGTCAGGTTTGTGGAAGCTGGTTACGAATGTTGAGTAGGTGTTTTTTATTTTTTTTAAATTGTGTCAAGGAGCTGAAGACTGTCTGTATTCCTTCTATTTCATTGCCTTACAATGTGGAATTTAAATGGATTTTTAAGTTGTTTACGTTCATAATTTTACAATAAACAATTATAAATAAACGGATATTAATTATTCAGAAAAAAAGTAAAACTGAGAAATGGCACTCAATCATCTGCGTCATCACGGCCTCTTGCTGCAGTCACAGCAGGAAGTGTCCACATGCTTGGCACATCTAACCACTGGATTTTTTGTCAGTTCATCATGACAGAACTGCTCCAGTTCCTTAACGTTGGATTGGTGCAACTTGTGTCCAACAATGTTACTGAGTTACTCCAGGACACGCAACTAATTGGTTTACCTTAAACTAGCGCGGTGTTGCTTCTGCGTTGTGTTTAGAGTCTTTGTCCTGTTGAAAGGTGAACCACCATCCCAGTCTGTAGTCTCTGAAAGACTCCAACTAGTTCCTCTCAAGTATGTCTCTCTGTATTTTGCTTCATCCATCTTTCCTTTGGCTCTGCCCAGTTTCCCAGTCCGTGATGGAAAACCAAACCTCTCAAGTGAGGCATGATGCTGCCACCACCATGCCTCACTTGAGAGGACTGTGTTCTCAACATGATGAGAGGTGGCAGATTTGCCTCAGACGTGGTTGAGAGTGACCAGTTTAATAAATGGAATTCGGCCATACCTGAGCATACTTAATCAATTACCAAGTAGGAAAATTAAGATGCAGCTGCTACACTGCTACAACCAGCTTGCTGTAGCCTTTTTTTTTTTTTACTCAGGAATTCTCTCCCATATATTATTTTTAAGTATACAAGTTCCATTAAGGGCCATTAAATAAAGAGTTATTTAAGGTTAAGCAAGTACTGTTATATTTTGTCTAATAAAAAAATACATAAAACAACAATAAAACAAGATGTATATTGGCCATTGACTGCCCTTATTTCTAAAAGATCTTCGTCAGTACGAGCCATAGAAAATATTGGGCAACCTCTAGGTGAGAGCACAGTTTTTACTGCCTGCTACACAATTGCTGTTTGTTACAATTTCCTACAACGTTTCTGTATCAGTTACAGATAAGTGTAGCCACCACTTCTCTTAATATCAGATCTTCTAAATCAAATAAGAATTGTACACAAACACAAAGCAGATCCTTAAATAAACATCTGCAGGGTGTCAAAACCATCTCTCCTCCCTCACCGAGCTTAGAGACTGAATGTAATCATCTCTACTGCATGTATGGGAAAGTGTATTACTCGTGATTTTTCTTTTTTTTTTTTTATGGAATTAATTTATTCTCAACAATGCACAAAGTAGCACACAAAAGTCAGTTGGGACTTTTTTCTTTTTTTTTTACCAACTTGTAGCTCCCCTTGACATTTTATTTGTAACTTCAAAAAAGTTAGACTCAGGATGCTGCATTTGTTTGTTGGTCTGTTTTATAAACGGTGATCTTGGCAGGGAAAAGCATTTTAATCAAATTTGTACCAAATGAAGTGGCATCCAAAATGTATTTTATATTATATTTATTTCTTTTAAACGTACAAGCACTTGTAAAAAGCAACCTTTTGAGTAATGGCTATGTTTGATGCAATAAAACTTTTAATAATCATTTCAGTGTGTGGCAGCCCCTGTGCCAATAAAGTCTTCAACCTTCTAAGTTCTCTAGTACCCCCCCCCCAAAAAAAAAAAAGATGGAAATCACTGGCCGAGTACATGAAAATCTTCTACATTCACAGCTTATTTTTCTTTACGTATGCTGGCATGCAAACTGACATTACTCACAGGAATCTTAAACAAGTCAACGTTGCTTTGTTTAGTGTTGGATGATTGTTTAGGAGTAAAATGTTGCACAAATAAGGGACATGAATTAACATCTCTTTAATTATCTTTTGCTTGTCCGTGTACTGGAACATACAATACAGTTTTACCACAGATCAGTAAGTCTTGAAATAGATCCGCTCATAAACTCAAGCTGAGGCATTATTGTAAATTGTTTGGAGTCTTGACATTTGTTTGTTAAGGTAGTTAACACGGACTTATAATTTATCCATGCATTAAAAGGCTCCAGAGATAAACTAATCTTTTGTCTCAACACTTAAACTTTAAAAAATAACCAGTTATAAATGGGGTCTTTAGGCACCTGGTTAGTAACAGGCGGTCACAAAGAAACGTTTTATTACTAATTGTTGGCTTACACTTTGACAGGCGGGAAATTCTATTTTGTCACAAACAAGGTGATTTCCAAAGGGCTATTTTCTAAAAAATGCAGCACACAGTAGATGACCAATTAAATCATCATACATTTCTCAGGTTCTGCTTTTTTTTTTTTTTTCCCTTGTTCGTAAAGATGACATTCAGATACTGTTCATCTGTTGTACGCTTGACCCTTCTTTTGTCCTTCACTTGTTCACTTACCTCATTTTGCTAAGGACACACTTCACAGTATACTGTCATGGTCAGATACAAGGACAGAAAATGCATGAAAACGATCCAAAGTTCACAGGAAAAAAAAATTAGAAAAACTTTAAGAAAGCCTGAGGACTGATTAGGAGCACTTTAAAAGATTATAAGAAACTCTGGGTTGGTGGAATCAAATTATAAATGGATTAATAGTGGTTTTAAATGTTTACGCAGTACTGAAGACAATGACAGACAGCTGTAAAAGCATAATGTGTTTAAAAACCAAAAACTAATGTTTTGCCTCTTTTTGTCTTTTGCTCTTTAGTCTGTCGACAAACTGGAGAAACGTATCCAAGAAATGGACGACGGCAGCTACATCGAGTTTGATGTGCCGGAGTTCAGTAACACCGTTCTTACTCAGCTCAATGAGTTGCGACTGCAAGGGAAGTTGTGTGACATCATCGTTCACATTCAGGGCCAGCCATTTCGAGCTCACAAAGCCGTGCTGGCGGCCAGTTCACCCTACTTCCGTGACCACTCGGCTCTCAGCACCATGAGTGGTCTTTCCATTTCGGTCATCAAAAGCCCTAAGGTGTTTGAGCAGCTTCTCGCTTTCTGCTACACGGGTCACATGTCCCTACAGCTCAAGGATATCATCAGTTTCCTCACTGCGGCCAGCTTCTTGCAGATGCAGGCAATCATTGACAAGTGCACCCAAATTCTGGAGGGCATCCATTCCAAGATCAGCCTCCCAGTCAGTGCCTCCAGCCCAGAGAAGGACAACCTACAGACGAGTCGCAATGGGGTGAATGACAGCAACCTCTTTATAAACCCTACCCAGATCTCCCCCCCTTATTACTCCCGGCAGAATCAGCTAGGCGTGGAAGCACGGTTGGAGGTGGCAGGAAAAGGCCAAAGCAGAGTACGACAACAGCAGCAAGAGGAGGGCCAGTCGGATCGTGGCAGTAGTGACGGGGTGTCAGAGCACGATGCCCCCATGGAGGGTGAAACGGAGCAAGTAGAACTGATTGGGAAAGATGGGCAAGTAACGGATGTGCATGTAAAGATAGAAAAAACTGATAGGCCAACCTACTCAGATAGTTCCTCAGCTGGTGATGATGGTTACCACACGGAGCTCGTGGATGGGGATCAGATTGTGGCTGTTAGCGTGGGCTCTTACGGTCCTGTCATCCAGCCTGCTGCCTACTCTTACTCAGGGCTTTCCTCCTCATGCTTTGTCAACCTGAGCAGCTCCAGTCCGTCTCGCTCCTTGCTCAGTGGTTTCAGAGGTGGGCGAGCTCGAGCCAAGCGCCCACTGGCCATTCCAGCAGAAGTGCTAAGTCATATCAAGGCTGGCTCGGATGATGGCGAATCAGTAGCGGGGGCCACTGGGTTGGAAAACGATATTCGAGAGCGCAGCCTCCGGAGCCAGTGGTATCCCTACAACGAGAGGCTCATTTGCATCTATTGTGGAAAGTCTTTCAACCAGAAGGGGAGTCTGGACCGCCACATGCGTCTGCACATGGGAATTACTCCGTTTGTTTGTAAGTTCTGCGGCAAGAAGTACACAAGGAAAGATCAGCTGGAGTACCACATCCGCGGCCACACAGACAACAAGCCCTTCAACTGTCAGATCTGTGGTAAATGCTTCCCATTTCAGGGCACCCTTAACCAGCACCTGAGGAAGAAGCACATGGGCGCATCAGAGGTTAGCAATCACATTGACTCCCCAGAGAGGCTGGAGGGAAGCTCAGGTCAAAAAGACCAAGAGGATGCTTCCGAGGGGATGGCCTTTGAGGCACAATATGCAGAAGAGGCGCCGGCCAATGAAATGGAGGAGAGTTCTAAATGCAGTCCAGAGGAGGCTCAAGCATCGAGATGCGATTTTTAGGTCCTGCTTCGGGTGAAGCGAGCTTTAAGAAATGATTATTTCAACTCAATCTAAAGTACTCCCGTTTTTGAATCAACTTCTCTCTGCTATAGACGTTTCTCGAGTCAAGGGTTTCTGTCAATTTTGTAAAGTGTGTTGCTAAATGCAGAGGGAAAACAAATGCTTTATAAAAAAAAAAAAAAGAAAGTCATTTAAGCAAAGGGAGTAACAACTTACTATTTTTGAGGTGGTCCTAATAATCAAGACCTCTAGTTGATTTCTCTTTTTATCTTTCCATGTTTTTTAAAAAAAATATTTAGAGTTATATAGGCATGTTGCAATAATTGATAATGTGAAAGCTCTGGTAAGATGCTTGTCATATCACCTTTTTACCTGACCTGTTTTTGCACATGTGGCCACTGGAGGTCACTTACTCACAAGGAATGATTTTTCTGCCAGTGCAAAGCTTCGTGTGACATATCCGTTTAATACCTCATGACACAACTACATACTCATAACAAACAGTGTTTTAACTTAACTGAAACTCACCGGGTTCTACCTCATAGCCAAGAACCTACAATGCACAAACGTGCTCACCTTTTGAATCCGTTTTAGGTTTTTATGTACAGTTTTATCTCATTGCCAAACTCTGTAAGAAATGTTCTTTTAACACAAAGCCTTGATACTTGGGGGGGAAATATTCCTTGCTGATTGTATGGATAAAGAACAAAGTTCTTGTTTCACGGTCAGCCAGGTTAAAATTACGATTAAGAAGGTGCTATGTTGGGAGCGCATTAAGTTTGCTAGCTTATGTGCTTTTGACAAATGTGGGGAAAACAGAATAAGCAAACGGCTGTTATACAATTTCAAGAAAACATTTTTTTTTCTTTTTCTGTATTTTATTATTTGTTCTACAAAACACTTCAGGATTTTATCCCACATCACTACTGGAAGTCTCTCTCAAGTTGGGCCAGGCATGGCTTTAGATGCAGTCATCCATATAATGGGTGAAACACGTCCACGCAGTTAGAAAGTAATTTATATTCCTCTATAGCCTGATGGCATATTTATACATAATTAATGTATGTGTACTAGTTTTAACCTGAGGAAGGCTTCCAATATAAAACTCAGTGTTTGACAGAGACAGGGGTACTCATTGTCAACTTAGCACATAAGGAACAGTCTTGAACAATATGCAAAAAGAATGAACAAAGGAATCTCAGCCATTGTCAGATGGTTTTTATTCCATTATTTGCAAAGTCTTTGTTTCATTTTTTTTTTTCCTTTTCTCTGTTGCGTTCCAGATTTGGAACAGGATTTCCTCATTTGTCAATTCAACTTTATTACATTGTCATAGGTGCGGCATAGAAGAATTAAGGTTAAAATTTAAATGTTTTTAAAAATGTAGGTGGTTGTCCAAAGTGTTGATGCGGTTTGCAGAGTGGGGGTGCCGTTCAGGCGACGAAACCGAGCAAATCTGCGGCAATTTTTATTTCGTGTTTCTGCCCCAATTCAGCAGATGCATATTTACAGCAGTAAATTTTACTGGGTTAAAAAAATTTTTTTTAAAAACCTTGACACTCTGCAATCTCATGAATACTATTGGATACAAGTCATGCATGTGGCATGACTTTTTTATCTATACTCTTTGTGCTATGGGGATCAGGGATGGGTAGTTTTTATATAATATGGCACTTAAAAAGTGTCGGATTAATTGTTTTAAATTTGAAGCTCCGCAAGAAGGTTCTATTTGTGCTACTCTGCTTTCTTAATCGCAATCAAGATGTTAAAGGCCTTTTTTTATTTGTTTGTTTTTAAGAGCACATGCTATATCGATATATATATATAAATATATTTTCCCTGTCTGGCCTATGCTGAATTTGCATAGAACTTACAATTGAATATTTGACAGTTTTCATTTACTTTCTGCTTATTATGCATTTGGTGGGAGAGTATTGTCTGTTTGTCTAAAGTTACATCTGTTCCTTTTTATTTTTCCTTTTTTCCAATTCCTCTGAATGTACAGTCGTCATCTTTACTCTCTGACAGACGAAATGGCAAACCAAAATTTAGGGAGTTTTGCTAAAACATGACTAGAGCTAGCTTTTCTTTCTCCCTGTGTACGAATCAGTCACGAACACTTGTTGTTACAGCGAACTGTCTGTCAGCCTATAAATGTTTACCGGGGTAAAGTTTATATCTGTTCAAAGCTGACACATGCAGGTTTTGTCAACTGCTCTGACCTCACCAAAATCAGATGCTGACTAATTTCAATTTCACACTCGTGGTTTTTGCCCCTTATTTAGACCAAGTATTCATACGTTTAGGAAAAGAAAACGTCACTATTGTTTTATAAATAATGGGTAAAAACTGTTAAATAAGTTTGTGCCATGACCTCTCGCCAAAGACTAATAGGTGACTTCTACAGCCAGTTTTAATGACATTATGTAACTGGATGCTCATTAAGAAGCATAGGTTCCTAAGTTAATGTAGGATTAGTTCATTGCTATTTGCAATTAAAGTTAATTTCTTAGCTATAACAATCATTTCTGTAAAATTTGAGCTGCTTGCTTTGATCATATTGAGTAGTGAAGTCATAAGTAATATATATTAAGCCATACAAAAGCTGATGATAGAAAAGTTGTGCAATAGGTAACATAATTGCTTCAAGTCCGCATAAACAAAAGAGTGAATACTACATAGAGTGGCATCTTAAACTTAGTGCCTTGCCACAAGCTTTATATTTTAGATTCTGGCACTTGGATGCTTGTGCCTCCCTCGTTTTAGAACCGATAAGAGCGATAGAATAATAAGGCCACGTTTCTTTTAAAGTGGTGCCAAGAATGAATAGAAACGAATTTGTGTTATTCTTCATATTACACTCGGCTTAACCGTTGTTTCCGATTCTCACCTAGTCTTTTTTTTTTTTTTCCTTTGGCATGGGGATGGGCAACTGATTTTTAAGGCGTAACTGATTTTGTAGCAGTCGATCACAATCAGACGAGGCAGACGTGCCCATGTGTTCAGAGACTGTACTCTAAGACAATCTGAGCAACGTACTCCAGGTGAAGGAAGGAGCTGCATGATGCTTCCTCTCTGTTCTCTTGGAGCAGCAAACTGCTTGAATATTTAGCAGATAATCTACTGAGTATTTGCGCAGGACAAAACAAACAAAAAAAAAGGAGCATATCCTCATACTGTAGTCGAATTGCACGCTGCTCAACCACAAAATTGTATAAAATTGCCAATTTGAAAGTTGAACTTCAGGCTTTTTTTTGTTTGTTTTTGTTTCATTAACTGTGCACTTATAGTTATTTTTGTTTGTCAAAACTACAGATCTGTTCCATCCGGAAAGTCTTCTTTAACTCCTTATCTACCTGTTAGGGACTCTGTTGCAGTTCCCACGATTATTTTGATAGCTTTTTTTTTTTTTTTCCCTTAAGTGGTGCTTTTGGACTAGTCAGTGTTTTCTCTTTTAGATAAGTTAACAAATTCATGATTGGTTAATGGAGGCAGGATTGTTCGAAGCTTTTAACGAGCTCTAGATACCTTTGTGGTAGTGCATAAACCTACAGAACCAACTGAACTTGACACTCTTCAATCGGCTCGTGGTCGTCCTGTTCGTTCCAGCTCTGGGAGCGAAAGGAAGTTCGTTTGGAGCCACAGTTAATCAACAGGAAGTGTTTACAAGGAAGGCTGTCCGACTACTTTTTGAAATTGCAGCTCGTCCTGTTCCTTTTCTAATAAACTCGCTTCAGGTAGTTGACGAACACTGATACAGGCTTAGAAAAAAAAAAAATCATAAGTCTTCCATGGCTTTTCTGTCAGTTTATGTCCACTGTGTATTATTGAAAGAAAAGCAATAACCTTTTTGGAAGTGAAAGTGGTGTATTGGGATCATCAAGGCTGGTCAAAACAAACTAAAAGTCAGGGAACTGTTAAATGAACGGAGGACCACGATCATTTGGTTTTAGTTTACTTTTTTTTTTTTTTTTTGGACAAGTTAACTTACTGTTAGAAGTATTCAAGTGAGAAAGAAAGAAAAAAAAAGTGATGTTGCGAAGAGATGTTTTAAATGCTCCTGAAGACCCAGTGGTAGTCAGTAAACTGCGACACAGAAACGGCACGTGGTTCAGTTCTAACGCTCCGCCCGGGTCCGAGAACGAAAGGGATCTCTGGGGCCGTGCCGCCGCTGTTTGGGAGCGGGCTGTCTGTCGGCGGGTCGAGGTTTAGTGATCTCCTTTATGGCTCCTCCTGCTTCGAGACGGTGGTTGTAGTTCAAGACCGGAGGGGAAAGGTTTTGGTTGGCCGGCGTTCTTTCTCCCTTTTCTGAATCCTGAAACTGTGCACTATGACGTCTCTGGTTTGCGTGTGTTTTGGTGACAAGGCAAAAAAAAACCAACAACAACCATTGAACTCAGGGTATATCATGCTAAAAAGTGGTCTCATTGGACGTTCATCCTTTGTCCATCGTGTAATTGTGCAGTTCTCTTCAGGCTGGGCGAAACGAGTCTCCAGTCAGCGACTCCCAAGCATTCTGCCTCAAGGTCTCAGCAAGTCCATCATTTACACAGAACTGAAACTCGAGGCCCACTGGAGACCACGAACCGAACCATGACAGCAGAAATGTCCCGTTCTCCTGTTCTCTCCACTCTACACACAACCTCACAACCCAACTGTGAACCTCAGAACTCTACTGTTTTATACAACTATGAAGTAAATGAAGCTAGCTACAGCTGACATTGTATCGATTGCCATTTATGAATTTATTTTATAGCATGAAATAAATATATTTATTCAAATGATATATTTTACTCATAATCATTCTGTGCTGCTTCATTTTGGTTCTTAAGCTTGTAAATTGCCTTTTTATTATTATACATAAAATGTCCATAGAATAATGCGTTTGTAAAATAAAGACGCTGATTTGGATCTCATTTGTCCTTTTCTTTTTGCAAGGCCCAGATAAAAGTGCTGCGTTGAATATGCGCGTCTATAAATGGAGTTACCTAAGAATAAGTGATGTAGTTCCAGCTTTGAACCTCCAGGGGGAGGTAGAGAATAACTTGCCTCCATCAGCTTGTTGATCCTTTTGTTCAATTTCAAATGAGAAGCATATTGAGTTAACACATGGCAATTAAATTTTCAAAACACAGCCGCTACAAAACAAGGTGAATACTGCTGGTGATTTAGCTTTCGTTAAATGGCAGTAACTCATTTGGAGAGGTTCTCCCTCCCCATGTGGAGTGCAAATGGCAGAAATCACCGAGGCCAAGCAGCAGCAGTGAATGAAACAATAAAACATATTAGTCTCATATGGCTTGTAATACCGTGAATTTATTTCCAGTCCTGGTGGATCTCCAGTCATTTTCTTGACATAATTGTTAGCAGCGACGCTTCCTGTCTCCCGGCTGTAATAATAATAAAGGAAATGCACTCCGAATGAGTAACATTGGCGGAGTAGCACTGCGACATGTGCAGCGACTCTGGGTTGGTCGGGATGGGGTCAAGAAGGAGCCACGTTTCTGATAAATCTGCGTTGGCAGCTGTGTGCTGCATGAGCTCCTAAGAGAGCTGCTGTTTTCAACTTTTCCCTCCTTACTGTCATATCACTTCAGAAAGAAACGCTGCTTTGCTTCATGATGGATGTGGAACGTCTGTCACGCAGTGCTGGAAATACAAATTGTTTGGGTTGTTCTAAAGTCAGCGTTATAGGATCGCAAGGACATACGACCCCTAAAATAACGGTCTGAATATCTCTGTTCAGCAGAACAAGAGAGTTGAAAAAGAACCACAAAACACAATGCCAGGAACCCCCGAGTTAGTTGTGTTTCCACATGGCATGTTTAACTGCATTCTGTAGGGATGACGTGTTGGGGTTTTATAGTGGAAGCTTAGTTGGATTAGGGTAAGTTTTTACACGCTTTTGTTCGACTGGACGAAATTCAGTGTTGGTTTGATTTGCAGCTAAGGGCACAGCTATTACATTTATAACCTACACTCATTGGCTGTGTCATGCAGCAAAGTACACACTTCATCTTGCAGGACCTGCTGGAGCATTTTGGGCTGTTATCTGGCTAAAAGATGTTCGAAAATGTAAAAGTATAAAAGAAAATGTCATCCACAAACACTAAAGATGAGCTTCATTGCCAAAACAAAAGAGAAAAATTCAATCTTTGGTCACAAAGTCGTTTTATTCCTGGGAGATTTTTTTTATTATTTATATTTTTTTCCATTTGCTATGACGCTGATAAAAAAAGTATAAGTCTGAAAACCTAATAGTGACATCTGAGGGCAGTTAACCTTTGACCCCAGAGTCGAACAACCCCCAGGATGCTGAGGCTGCAGGTGTAGCAGCTCCACTTATGACAGGATGGAAAACATTTGGAAAATGGAGCAAATGAAAATGTGCACCAGAAACGTAGGGCAGCATTCGTAGTACTTGTGCTTCTGGGTCGAGGGGGGCTGGTGCCTATCTCCAGCAGTCACCGTGCGAGAGGCGGGGGACACCCTGGACAGGTCTCCAGTCCATCACAGGAACACATAGAGACAAATAACCATTCACGCTCTCAATCACACTGAGGGCCATTTTTAGAGTTACCAATTAACCTAATGCATATGTTTCTGGTCTGTGGGAGGAAACAGGAGTACCCGGAGTAAATCCACGTGAGCTCAGGGAGAACATGTAAACTCCACCCAGAAAGGCCTCAAGGCCACCCATATAAAAATTTCCATCTCACCCTATTTGTTCCACATAAGTGGTTCCACTTTCACTTCCAGCTCAGGTCCTTGAATAGAGGCCTCAGAGCTTCAGGGTTCCCCTCAGTATCACCGCTGTTTCTAGGACTGCTCTTGCTCTTCTGGACAGAGATCTCTGAGGTTGTTCCTGGGATCTGTTGGAGCCACTCTTCCAGTTTGGAAGGTTACCGGAGCACTCGGTGCTCCGATAACCTCAGGTACCACTGAGGCCTTGACTCTCCACAACTTCAGCTTCTCATGCTCCTTAAGTTAGATCACCTTTGTTATTGTTTCTATAAAGGAGTCCTTAGTTTATAATAAAGCTGGTAAAAGTGGTTATAAATTGGTATGTCATTTTAATTCCACAAATATGAAAGTCTTATTCAGAGAATCCTCACCTTTTTCATGCTGTTAATATTTTCCTTTACTACAGTAAAACTGAAGCAGAAGCTAGTTACTGTTGTGTTGAGGGTTGAGGTTAACACAGGCTCCAGTAATTCTGACTCACAGTAACTGGCTTCTGCATAGCTCTTTTCAAAACAAAACAAAAAAAACATTACATTTTGGAATGAATGGGCTTCAACTTTTTATTTTGCAAAGTAATAATAGCATTTTTAAATTGGAGCAGTTGGAACAAGTTTTTTTTTATTTTTCAATTTTCCAAATTGTATACGTAAAGTTGTATTTGTGTTTTTGTGTGTTGCAACTACTAGCAGTTACCAAAAGACAGATATATGGGCTGAAATTTCAATAAAGAGAATTTGGGGTTTTAAAGATCGTGGAAGAAAATGTAACGTTCAAAATTATGGTAACATCTTAAAGGATGGAGCAGAGTCACTGCGAATGATCTTCCTCTGTTAGACGGTAGGGACATCTTCACAATGGATTTTTGTAAGAAAAGACACAGTAGTTCAGTTTTAAATAAAAAAGATCCATTAATCTAAGGGAAATTTGTCGTCATTCCCTGAGAGGTTTCCTGTAGGGTCCCTGCAGGGGTCTTTCTGCCAGTTTGGAGGAACGTGAAGCAGTAGTTATGGTATGTGTCTGTAAAGTTACACGCACTGCACATCTCTGCAGCTGGAGATCAGTTGACATGCTGAGCTTTTGGAAAATGGAAAAACCCTTAATTTAACAGTTCCACTATTTAAGCAATTAAAGAAATGAAGTGGCCATTTTCCTAAAGACAAGCCTTGCCAGTACGTCACTCATTTCTATTTTTGAGCTTCTCTAATAGCTTCCATGTGCATCACGATCACTTCTTAGCAGTAAATAAGAGAAATTGTACTAAATGGCTTAGGGGGGAAAGATGTTGTAAGTGTACAGAGTTGGACTTCGCCTTCTTTAAGAGTGTGACAATAAAAGGCTCCCCGCTCAAGTCGGTGTTGGGTCAGCTCAGTGGAATGCTCAATTACACAGATGTCAGACAAGCTGTGATTTTAGAGAAAGGTGCTAAAATGATAGCGCTGCAGCACGTCATATCAGTCTGCCGTTAGTTATTGCAGAATAATGTAGTGAAGAAGAGGGAGCAGAGTGGAAAAACAGACTCTTAGAGATGACCTACGATGAGCCTGTTTACTGGAATGATTCTGTTTCAAAGCAGAACTTGGAGTTTGTTTATTGGAACGATGGACCTCTACTGAATTTAGGGTGTTCTACTCTAGTTTCCCTTAACTTAAATAAGGCAAGGTTTTCTTGCTGCAACATGAAAAAAAGGAAAAAGTCACTTTCTCTAAAGCAGTGGTGGGCAATCCTGGTCCTTGAGGGCCACTATCCTGCATGTTTTACTTGTTTCTCTGCTCCAACACACCTGATTTGAATCAATGGGTGATTAACAGGCTTCTGCAGAACATGAAGAGGTGATTTAACCACTGAATCAGGCGTGTTGGAGCAGGGAAACAAGGAACACATGCAGGATGGTGGCCCTCAAGGACCAGGATTGCCCACCTCTGCTCTAAAGCATAGGCCAGTAGTTCCCAAGACTGAATGCTTACAAACAGCAACCTGTGAAATGTTAAGTGAACTGGAGAGAACAATTAATGAGAGAAAACCTACAAATATCATTAAGGATGTTTGTAGATACTGGCCGTAGAGAAGTGGGTTTCTGTTTAAAAGGTCTAAATATTATCTTAGCTTAGCTTCTGGCCTCAGTTTGGAGAAATAGAGTTCAAGTCGAATGGCTAGTCCGACTGCAAAGATCTTAAAACAGCTGCAGTCTCCAAAGTTTCCACAGCAGTTCAGATGAATGCTCTAATGTAAACCTTTACATCACTGTCAATTTTGCATTACGTGGTTATTTACGAGCATAAATAGCATCGACAGTGGCAACATGTGGCACCTCTGCTGAAAGAACCATGTAATGTGAAGCTGATGGCATTGTAAAGGTTGAAGTAATTGTGCTTGCTCGAACCGCTGTGAAAGTCTGAAGATTGGAGCTGTTTTAAGATGGCAGCACTTCGCATCAGAAGTGGGTCCACTCGAACCGTATTGAAGAGCTAATAATGACTTTGGAGCCTCGTCTAAAGTGAATGTTGCCTATTGGATCATTCCCTTAAAAATATCCACCAAATTTAACATTCTGTCTTTTGTGGGCCATTTAACTTTATTATTAAGCCTATAACTTACCACACTGAGGTCATTTAGGGTGCTAAAACTTGTAATTATTAACAGCAATTTCCAAGTTATGCAGCATTTGCCTCCTGTGGATTCAGCTGCTTTCACTCTGCAGTAAAAGTGTGGCGTTTTCACGGCTAAGGCTTCTACTAAAAAGCTGCGGTCTCTTTCGCCGGGGACTGCATTTGCATGAAGCGGCTCCATTAAAACACGAGAAAGTTAAACGTCTCGCTGCTAAAACTTCAAGGCTGCAGACTTTTTACAGATGGGGAAACAATGCAAGCCAGTTTAGAAGTGTAGGTTGGACGGCTCAGGAAATGTGGTTCTTCCGTTGCTGACGGAGCACTCTGTCAGCTCAAGGTTTTTCCGTGTCGGTTGAGGAGTGGGAGATGAACGGGCCACCCTTTCTCAAGGTTTTCCACTGTGGCGAAGTCTTCAGACACACACACGGCATCCAAAGAGTCTGTCGTCTCTGTTTACGGAGACAATGAAACACTGTCTGATTTACCACAATTAGGCTTACTGACAAAGAACACTTAAACTTGTTTTAGATGTGTTTGCTATGTGTGTGTGTGTGTGTGTGTGTGTGTAGTAAGGTACAGCACACATTTCATTATCCTGATGAGAAGGACAGTAGCAGTCATAAAAGTCATTCTTTATCCCATCTAAAGCCTCTTCGACATGTGGGAGGCAGTGTTTTAGCTCTAACCAACACGCCAGCGGCAGGTTATTGTGGGACACGGGTTTTGGCTACTATCACGTAAACACGTCATTATTTTGACTGTGCAGGATGTTTGCCTGGTAAACTGCGGCACAAGGGAATTTAAAAGCCATGCAGATCGCTTTCTTCTGTTGATAACTGGGCCACTTTGATTTAAGATGCTCATGAAATAGTCAGAACCTCCTAAAGTTCAGTTTGGTGTCAGAACATAGTATTAATAGAGTTTGGTTGGCTGCAGTGTTAAGTCATTTTCCTGTATTTGGAGGCCTCATTGACAGATTTTGAAGTAAAGCTGGTTTCTGCTGTCTGTGGAGGCGACTGTTAGATGCATTAGTTTTACTAGCCTGTCACGTTTCATCAGGCGCACAAGCTCTATATGCTGATCAAGCATTTACAGACTTTGGAGCAGGACGTTTGACCCATGGTATTTTTTGTTGCAGCAATTCTTCTAAAAAGAGAAAAGATCTATTTACCTTATTAAAAGCAAATTTATTGATGATTTCCATTCCAGGTTTAGGAAACTGTAGGCATTACACTATAAAAACACGCTTCAAGTGAAGTTACCCAAATTTTGTTGCCGCCGCTGATGTCTCAACTTTCAATGTGAGCACGAAAATTAAAGACAATTAACAGAAATATTTATGTATAATCTGTGCTCACAATATGATTAAAAGTTCTAAAAATAGTACTGAAAGTAAAAGTCGTGCAGCAATTGTTCAGCTTAATTTGTTTGTTTTTTTACAAGTTTGTTGCAGTTAAAGAGAGGTTATGTGGAGTACTTATGAATAGTCAGTATTTTACTTGGAATGGGAATCTTTAGCAGCAATACGATTAAAAAACATTTATTAAAGCATCTTCTATGCGTCCATAATCACACTTCAAATGAAATCCTGAGCACAGACTCACTTAGACCTGAAAGAAACAAAATATTTTGTTCTGCACTGCAAAAAAAACCACTGTTTTCTTTGAGTTCACTTTAAATAACAAAGTATTTATTAAAATGTAGGCTAGTTTATAAAATAAAAGCAAATAAATAAAATCAGCAATAAAGTTCCCTTCGCAAAGAAATCTGCATTTATTTATTTATTTTGTTTTGCTTTGTTTTAATTCTGATTTATATTGTAACAATCTTTACCGAAGTGTCTTATTGTATGCCGGATTGATAAAATTCCAGAAATTAAATGGGAATAAATCCAAAAATTTAAAATTAACTTCCCCATGTTTGTTTTATATGATAGTAAAGTCTTTCCTTTTGTTAAATAAAAGTGCTCGACATATGAACTTAAAATTGACTCTATGTTATCCATAAATATTTGAATAAATATACAGTAAAAACTACTGTACTGTAACTATTGTAGAAGGTCACACGTTCTCTCTTTGCATTTGTGGGTTTTCTCCTGGTACCCCAGTTTCTTTTCTTCCTTTGCTAATTGACATCTTTAAGTTGCCTCTGGGTGTAAGTGAGAGCATGAATAGTTGTCTGTCTTGTTTGTCTCTATATGAACCTGTGATGGACGGGTGACCTGTCCAGCCCCCCCCCCCCCACACACACACACACACACACACACACACACACCCAAAGACTGCTGACAGCTTCCCCGCAACCTACATGGAAAAGCGGATAAAGAAAATGGATGGGTTGGTGTTATTTTGCCAGGGCTCTATAAATTGGATGTGCCAGGTGAGCTACAGTTTGTGAACTTGTTATGTTGAGGCTCCCCTCATCTAAAGATGACAACCCCCCCTATGCTCTCCATGACATATATGGCCTATTTGGAAGTGGCTGGATCACGCAGCAAATTTGGACCAACCCCTCTGTGTGAAGTCATAATTGCTGCTCCACTCTAAGCACTTGTCAGACAGTTTATTTTTTCCCCTTCATTATTTTCCAAATCCTTGAGACACACTCCTGCATCCCTCACCAATCTCTCTGTCAGTCAGCAGCACATTTCCATGACTACAATACCATGTACGCCCATGATCGCACCATGCCCTGGCCACGGCTCTCTCAGATTGCGTAATCGTGCAGCTGTGCTCTAGAGGATCACACCATGCCAGCATGACGCTACCACCATGGGTATCATGTCTGCGCTGGGCTGTTTCCGTGACCTGGTCACAGTCTGCATTTTTATTTATTTTTTTAATGTTTCAGAACCATTTATCCAGAAGGGCTGGATGAAGATGCACAACTCCTTGACCAGCCGAATTACGATGCAGCTTCACTTTGCTGCTGCAGCAACAAGAGACGCTTTTTCTGAGCTCTTCCAAGCCACATCTACACACCTCTCAGAAAAGAAACTTTAAATATTTACAAGAGAACTGAGTTAGCACGTCGTTACTACAATTACCAGAACAGTGACTGTAATCATGGATTCTGGATAGTACAGGTACTGTGAAGTGGATGCTGCTTGTATAAAATACAACAAAAAAAACAAAACACACTGCTGAAATCATTTCAGCTGTATGATTCATGATATGAATAGATCTAGGTCTTCCTTGTCACTAAATTTGGCGCTGGAGGTGGGGTCGTAGCCTCAGCATGAGGCCATTGTTGCTTCAGTTTCCGGATGACCAAGCCATGCCGGTGTACACAAGCTGCACGTCGTGGACAAGCTGCCACCTCACTCCCACGCTTCCCTCAGGACCCCGGTGCGCTGCCTCCACAAGAATAAAACTTCTTGACTTTGGCACGGAAGTTTTATACATGCTCAAAACCCCTTGTGGACCAGTCCCGACCTATCCAAGGTAATGGGAGTTCACTGTGACTTTTACATGCCTACAGATCCTGCAAAGACCCTTCACAATCTGGCTGATTCTTTTTACGTTATAGCATGCTCTTTATTCAGTGTGAAGTGTGCCTAAGTAATTGTTCGTCTTACATACTTATATAGAAGCTATTTTCGTACTTATCTGTTTTGTTTTGTTTTTTACCAAAAGGCACAAGAAATGAAACAAAACACTGTACATATTTTATTGGAACATAATGATGGTATAACCTTTTAAATCTTTTTGTTTTTTTTACAAATATCTTATGTACAAACATGTTGTGTTGGAGCTATTGGCATCAACAAACCAATACATTTATACAGTAAATACAGTGCTTAATTTATACAAGCAACTTAAAGAAGCATTAAGCAGTTCAAAACCTTTCATTAAAATTAGATTGTACCTTCTGAAAATGTATCGATGAGTCCGTTTAAAAAAAAAACAACTTTTTTTGAAATCTAAAAGTAACAAATTAATATGTTCAGATATTTGTTTTATTGTTTTTGGTTTAGTGTAGAAAGAAAAGAAAAAAAGACTCCATTCTGTTTGTGCATTTTGATAATCAAGAGAAGTCAACTATCTTTACTGTTCCTGAAAAATAAACATGTTTTTAGCATGACATTAAAAGTTAGCCACTGGATACATTTCCTGTGTCGACCGCAGTTGTTTTTGACCTCCTATATAGATATACTGAAGGGTTCCTAATGTAGAGCTGTTTACTTACTCCGATGGAAAAAAAGAGCACACCTAAACTTCCTGTTTGCCGGGTTTTATTTAAAGTACCTCCTGAGATATAAGTATTCTTTACATGTCTCGTATGGAAAAGGGCAGCAGAATAACGATGGACACCTGTGAATGTTTGGAAGACCAGTATCGCCCTGATGTTTCAGAATTGCACTTTGAGCATCATGTTTCGCTTTGCTTCCTGACTGTATAGTACCACTTCATTAAAAATAAAAATAAAAAAATGAAAGAAAGTGAGAAATGCAGTACAAAACATATTCCTTGGCTGATTAGTGGAAGGTGTTAGAGTTAGGACGGATCATCATGACTACTTTCTTGAGTGAATAGGCTCCTCCCCTGAACTCCGCCCAGTAGATTCCGTCTTGGTAGCGGCTGCGGTAGTGTCCTCCTCTGTACCAAACTCCATTCAGATTTGAGTGGGCGCACGAGTTGTACCACCAGCCTCCCTTCTGATAGTGAGCACAATTTCCTGAAGGGAAAAAAAGGGGATTTTGAAATAACAGCAGTCAGACATACACAGATTAACACAGATTATTCTGGGCTGCTGCGTGTTGTACCTGTGTATGCGTCACGATCTCTGTCCAGTGTTGTGAACTGTTTGCCGTTATGCCAGGTGAGGGAGTCCCCGGCGTTGCCATGGTAGCGGCCCACTCTCAGTCTGTAGTAATCAGCTTCGGGCTCCACTCGGAAGCTGGCGTACTCGGCGAACACTTTTCGGCCACTCCAGTCCTCCAGCGTGATCAGCAGCTTGTAGGTTCCCTGGTTTGTCAGCCAGTAGATGTTTTCCAGACCGAGCCAGTACTCTCCGTCGATGTTGCCAAATCCATTCTGTGAAGCACAGTAATAAAAAACAAAACAAAACAAAAACAAAAAAAAGAGAAAAAGAAAACTATTATCAGAACGGTTAGGAAATCCTTTCTGAATGTTCTGGGAAAAGCTTTGAACAGTTAGTTTGGATGACCTGGAGAATGATTCAGGGTCACTGATCCTGCGCTGGGGGGTAGTTTAAAGTTTTGTCTCCTTTGTTTATTGTCAAGGAACATTATTGGAAATGGACCTTTCAAGTCAAGTTTGTAGCTTGCATCATCTACCCAGGCTTCCAGTGTTATTTTATTATTGAAAACAGCAGGATGCACTACATTCAGCGAAGGAACTCAACACACGGAGCGCTGTCTAACTACGGCTTACCTCATACTGTCAGCTAGTTTGTGGTGCCTTAAATCAGGGAAGCATTACTTTTAAAGAATGTACAAAAGTTGTTGTACGTTTCATGCGGTTAAAGATTTTTGCAAAAGTCTTGGCAATGCCTCTGTTGCTGTTCAAACAAAGATTTAATCAGGGCCCTCTTGAATTGTTGGCCTACAAGTAAATGTTTTCCAAGAAAGTCCCTCTGCCTGTGGGAAGGGTTTCCCATTTAATAGATAAGGAAAATGGGTTGAAAACAGCCATTTAACACATATGTCCTCATGTAGTATTAGGAAAATTAAATTATTTCCTTGGCACATCAGACGTGTTCACAGTCAGCTAATGTGACATTTAAGTCCCCACTTTTATTCACATACTTGTATTTTAGTCTTAGGTCATTTCTCAAGAGAATTTTGCTGGAATATTTTAGTCAGAAAGTTGTGACTGAGGCAGGTAGTACCACAGCAGCTTTAAAAGCTTAACAACAATCTGTTCATTAGTTCACATCTGGTTAGCGTCAAAAAGACCTAACACAAGCCACCATTTTCTCTTCAAACTATAAAGTCTTTGATTCGGTGTGAAGTTGTTGCACCTTGTATGTCTCCCAGTTCCTGAAAAAGTTGACAGAGCCGTCCACCCTCCTCTGGATGACCGTCCAGCCACCTGGATCGTGCCGCTGGTCACACCACACCTGCATGAGGCGGTTGGCGTTTTCTGGCTTCACCAAATACATACCGCTTCCAGTGTGGCCATCTTCCAGAGCCTGCAGACAATCCCTAAATGGGCCTAAACAGACAGATTCCACCAAAGACTTGGTCAGTTGCAGCTGTGCCACCATGAATACAGAATAGAAATGAGAAAAGAATTAGTTATTATGACACAAAACAAATGCTTTGCTCTGACATAGAGAACCCCCCCAAAGCCCCCAACTTTCTTAGTAAAAGTTCTCTGTGTCTTTAAAATTGATTTTGGCTGCTTTTCTCACGAGGGAAATGGCTACCGGGCTGCAGAGCCAACAGAAACACTGGCAAGAGGGCAAAGGGAATCCTGACTACTGAATGATGAAACAGTAGTCAGCATGTTTCCATCATCTACCATGATTATGTTTTATACAAACACATGCATTTCTTTTTCTGGGTATACCCTTTAGGTTTTTGTTTTTTTTTTATCATTCTTTGGCACAGACCTAATTAAGATTAATAAATCTGATTTTGATTCTCCTTTAATTTGGCAGAGTGTCTACTCAGCATGTTTTAAAAAAATTACAATAGGTTGTGGGAAATAAAATTCATTTCACAACAGAAATGGAGATTTATTGCTGCATATTTTTTCCAGCAGTTATATTACTGCTGCAGATGTTTTACAAATTCTGTGCAAGGTCAGAATTACCATTAGATCCATGGTGGAAGTCACTGAAACCTGCTTGCCTAAGCCAATTAGGTTTTTACCCTAAATTGAAATGGCAGATTTGGAGAAAAAAAAAAAGCTAAGGGGCAACTGGCTCTCTGGCAACATTTTGTTTTGAAAGTGTTTTAAGTTTTCAGGAATCCACACTTGTGCGGTTTGCCAACTGGCATACATTACCAAGTGTTTAAATACAGTGAGGTCATATGAGGGTAAATGTAATAAGAGAGTCGTACAATGATGGGACTGAGGGGTACACCAAAGGGGGATACGACAATGAGGCGGCATGTAAGTAGCAAACAAACACCCACTTATTATACCTGCACATGCTTTAAAGATCGTCTTAATTATATAACATTTGCTCTGGGTGATGTCTTTTCTTTGGCCAATGCTCAGTCATCCATTCACTCTCAGGAATGTCTCTGTTTAGCAGAGACAAGCCAGAGAGTTGCCCTGCCCTGGCCTGCTCTTTTCTGCTTGATAAAGTCTGCTTCTTCAGTGGAACATATGACTGATTCTTTCCTGGTGCAGCTGGAACGAATGACATCACTGATTCCGGGTATCTTTTTCCTGTTTGAACCTACCCCCCTCGCCTTTCTCTTGCTGTATTTTCGGTTTGCTACCTCTTTCATCTGTCTCTTCCGTACCATACTGTATTCCTGCATGTATGCAGCTCTCTTTGTGTTTAGGGTTTACTTTTTTTTTTAGGGTGTTAGTTCTTTGGCTATGGGCAGGAAATTACTTGCCTCTTTTTAAGCAATCAGTTCAAAGGCTGCTATTCTCACGGTAGGCATTAGTGCAAAATGCCAATGGAAAAAAGCTCCCCCGTCATCATGGAAATGATGTGTTCATTTTTTTTTCTCGCTTCACCATTTTCCACCAAAGCATGGTTTCTAATGAAAAGAAAAAGTTAATAGCCCATGCAAAAGCCTCTTACATCTATTTTTAAATCTGCTTATCTGTGTTCAAAAGACCATTCGGCACAGGGCCAACAAAGTAGTCATTTTAGGTACACATATGCACCTTACTGCTTAATGTTCTTTTTTTTCTTCCTTTCTTTTTGTGAGTTAAACTATGGTAATTAGATGATAGCCATCTGAAAAAGACCAGAGACAGCAACCTTTTTGTTCTGTTGCTTTAGCCCTTCTGGAATGTGTGGAACATTGCTCTAAATGAAAGAATGGATGGTCTTGTGTATATTGATGTGGTTGCTCAGACAATCTCTTGTTTGTGACTGTTTCAGATAGAAATGGGTATTTTTGTCAGAAGCCATTAAAAATAAATGTTCTCAATGGCCTTTTTGTGACTCACCTTTAGGCTCGTCTGTGGTGGATGGGCTGTGCGTACCAGAGGGCATCGGTTGAACGAGGGACTTTTGATCACTTTGGATCTCATTGCTGATCGGGTTGCTGCTGCGAGGAAGGACGGGTGGCTGGTAAGGCTTGTTCAGAGGTGGTGATGGTGGAGGGGGCTGAGGCCGTGGCTGGGAGACCGGTACGTAACGCTGAGGGGGTCGAGTCTGGCACTGCTCCTCCAGCATGGCAATAAGAGCCGACTGATTTGTGGCCAAAGACGATAAGTGATGGTATTTGTGCTCAAGGTCTTTGTATCGGCTGGTGAGCTGTTGCATCTCAGAGGTTTGGTTCAAGATCCTGTTCTCCATCTGTGCTAATTCCAGGGCATTGTCTCTTTTTCTGATAATCTCGTGGAGAAGCTGCATGTAGAGCTGAGTGACTCTTGAGTTCATATTTCTGCTCTCCTTCCTCAGAAGCTTGACCTCATTGACAATACCTCCATCCACCTCCACCAATTGCTGTAGCGTCTCAATCTGCCTCTTTTGTTTCTGTAGCTCCACATTTAGCAGCTCCAACTCTTGTTTGTGGACCCGGTTCTCCAGCATAGCCTCTGGCTCCTTGGAGTTTACGCAGATGGCTCCAGTAACTTTTTGTTGCGGCACAATAAAAGTGTAGGAACACTTGTCCTGTGGCTGATCAGCTGGTGCACGTTTGCTTCTTCCAGCATAGAGAAACTCTCCTTCTAGGTCATCCTCACTGCTTCCAAATTCTTGGGTCTTGTCCTTGCCATGGCTACTGCCTGACAGACTCCCCTGCGTCAGCTGGACACCACAGGCTAGTCCATAAACGAGAAGGACCCCCAGCAGGACTATTGGAGGGGGCTCCATGAGTTTGTGTCCAACTCACCAAAGCCTGAGGAGAATTTATAAGAAATGGCAGTTCATGGTTACATTGTAGTTTTAGACTGTGAAAGAGCATTTTTGTAAAAGTTAGGCAGAGAAGATTATGAGCCTTATGATTGGGATGGTATTCATTTTTTGATATCTCGACACTGTTGTCAAATTAAACCTCATTTAATGATGCATCGTCTGCTTAGAACTGCTTGTCTAATTTTAGGAGTTTTCAACTTCAACTTCCACAACTTCCAATCGATGTTCATTGTTTGGATTACAAATGGACCATTCAGTAATAATAATAAATATATATATATATATATATATATATACACACACACACACACACACACACACACATATGAAAACTAATAAGGTCACAGCACTGACATCGCTTCCAAAGGGTTTTTTTTTCTCCTTTTTTTTATTTATAAAAAGGATTACCAGCATGTTTGCCTGATCAGGTCTGAGCAAAGACTCCAAAGGTGCTTGTGGCGAACACAAAGGGAAAGCAGGTGGTGTTAGATTTATATCATTGTCATCTTTGTGGGCCATAGGCTCTCAGTAACCAGTTAGCTCTGCTTATGCTTGTTCTTTCATGACACACTCCTTTGATTGCACCACGTTTCTGTTCCAAGAGGCTGCTGAACTTTGTTTTCTTTGGGACGTGGGGGGGTAGCTTGAGCTTGCACAGTGTCCTCCTCCTCTTAAGCTGGGGCTAAAGAGGAGAAAGACGCTGTGGCTGCTGCTCTATTGTGAAAGGTTGCGATGGTAATAAACACATAGTGGCATGTTCTTGTTTTGGTAGATTTTTCCTACATAATTTCTGCCCGCAGCTGAAAGGCGGGCAGGGATGGGGTTTTCCTTTGTCTGTGTGTGTGTTTGTCTGTTGATTTAGCTAAATATCTATGAACCAGTGGATGGGTTTTAATGAAACTTTAAGAAAGTAATGATTGAATGTACATCTACAACTGATTTACTTTTTCAGTCCACCCAATTGAAGTTGGCCACCACAGTCAAATAATCTTAGCAACCACACAAATGGCTTTACTTCAGTCAATTTTACAGATATAAAGCTATTATTTGGTGTGGTAGTACCCGAGAGTCACCCCCAGCAAATACTTTGAGGGATTGCACAAAATTTTTGTTTAAAAGTTGCTCTGGAAGTATATTCTTCTCACACGCATGTAAATTCATGTGTACCATTTTTTTCTTAACTTTTAGACAGTTTTTGAGGGTCATTTCCTTATTTGATGTTTGAAGACTATATATAAAGAAATACTGTTGCTACCATTTGACTGCCTGACCCTACTGAGCAATACGTGTCCTCCGTTTCCTTCACTTTGGATTTGAAATTTTCCGGCTAAGGCATCACCTTTATTTTGACTGAACTAATGCGAATATTAAAAGCAGAAAGTTACATGTCAGTTTACATTTGTTCTGTTCTTTACTAACCGGAATGAACAGCAGAAACATGGAAGCGCCGTGCATGAAAATCCAAATCTTGTCAGGCGGCAGCTGTCAAAGATCTGAGAGGAAAACGCTTACTTGGCATGCTGAGCAAAACAGTTGCTGCTGTGACGTCCCATGTCAGAAAGTACATGAAACTCATCTGTGATGTATAAAATGTACAAATCAGACTTTTCATGGTGGCTACACTGTTGTAATTTGTACTGGCATGTGTAAGTCCAGTCTTTACTATCATAAGTAACATGCGTTGAGGAAAGCCAAGTAAAATATTAATTCTGTCCAACAATGCGCTCATCTCTTTAATCAGTTGTCAGGACAGTGTTGAGCTTAGTTTGCTGTCCTGGCTCTGCTTCTCTTTGGGCAGCTGCCATGGCCTGTCCTTTACACACAATCACTCCTATTTGTTCGCAGGCCTGGACATCTTTGCTTGTGGAAAAACTGAGACACTACCAGATTATGCTATTCAAGACGCTGATATTGATTGCGTTGCATCAGTCCTGTCCACAGCCTCCTTCGAAGGAGGAAAACACTTGGAAATGGAAGATAACTTTAATTTCTGCGACATAATGATTCACTTTATATGTGTTGTCGTGTTTAAAACTATAGTTACAAAGAAATATCAATTCCAAAGAGATAAATCTAGACAAGACTTTCATCGCTTCAGAATTACCCACAACTTTCTCCAAGGTTACAGGAAAATTAAAAGTGCTGTTTGGCCTCAAATAGTTAACAAAACTCATTCTTTTTTTTTAAATTGCATAAAGTTTTTAAAGATGTTGTAATGTTCTTCGCTCGGATAAGAAGTCTTTGGGTTCCATAAATAAGAGCAACAAGGTCATTACGTTCTGAGGAGTGTTAAATGAAAGGCACTGCATGTTGTCGTGCAGTGGTTTCCTGTATAACACCTATCCAGAGTCAGAAGGAGCCTGTCTAATCTCAAGGAATTATCTATAAGCCCATAATTACTGCATACGGATGTCAGTCGTATGAGCTTCCTTCTCACATTCTTAATGTCTTCCTGAAAAACTGTACGGAATATCATTTTTAGCATTAAAATTAAGGGAAAAAGTCAGAGAAAAGTTGCTGTTTTTTTCCTGGTTAATCTGGGCAAACAGCCAGCGCATTAGATTAGAGAGTTGGAGAGGAGAAATGCGGCGCTTTTCGAGAGCGTGACCCTTGGCACAATCAAACCCTCTTGCCGTATCTGTCTGCAACTGACCGTGTAAAGACATTTTCTTACTGCAGAAAGCTTGGAAGGGGAAAAAGTCTCGGTGGATGAGTTACTTTTGTAAAATCTTTATCATACCATCCCGGTTAACTCACTAGCTGATTGTTTCCTAACACTTTTAAAAACAGTACCTAAACGTACCCCTCAATTTAATATTACCACACTAAATTAATTGTAAAAACATAATGTTGGACCATTTTTACTCTTTGCCACCACGTCATGTGAAGTACGGCATAAATCTTAAACTGCTAATAGAGCTAGCACCTCATAACAACACCTCTGTGAATGCCTGACACAAATTATACACAGTTCTAACTGTAGTTTTCATGGAAATAATTGCAATATAGATGATTTGCTGAAGAAATTGCTAATAAAAGAGTACAAATAAGCACACACTGAGATAATTAGAGCAGTTCTGAGCCTGCTCTTTGTAATGTGTTGATGAGTGGATTTGGCTTGTGGCTCTTGTGGTTTCTCCCCTGGGATCCTGATCCTGTCTCTTTGAACCTTTTTTTTTTCCCCCTTGCTGTAGAGTCCCATTTTGGACATTGTTAGCCTGGAATCTCCTGCTCTAGGCTTCGTTACTCTTCAAAGCTGAGGGGAAACTGTTTGCAGCTTGTGATGAAGTGTCTGCTTGCAAGTGTATCTTTGCTGTAGTTTTTCTTTTTCTTCTTGTTTTTAAGTAACAACGCTCGCTGCCTCCGTGTCCCAGGGACCTCGAAAGTCCCATCTGCCTCGGCAGAGACAACCTGTTATTAACCCATCTGGAGTCTGCCGTAGGGAACAACAGAAAACCTTCACCTCCTTCCTATCTGTTAACAAGTCTTTTTATTGTTGAAGAATTGGTTTGCTCACACAAGCTGCTACTGCCTGGCCAGGGGCTGCAGTGATTAACAGGTGTTGAAGTGTCAAAAAGACACAGTGAATCGCTCCTCATCGCCATGTGATTGGCTGGCCCACTAAGGCAAGTTCTTAAAGTCCGCTTCACACCAACATGTTTTGGTTAAGCTGTCTTCAGGTGAGAGGTCTGTGTTTATATGACTCCTCGCCGCGCTCGAGCCTTTCTGGTCATGCTCAGCACATGTTATTTAGAAGGTGGGCAGACAGCTCTCGCTCAGACTGCCTCTGTATCTCTCACCCCAGCCCCTCTCATTTCAGCCCGGGCATGGCATTCTTCACATTCTCCGTCACCTCATTAGAGAGAGCTGCCACACTCCCATGGAGAGTCGGTGGCAATGGCAGGCAGACCCTCTGCACAGAGGACCACCCCTCCCTCCCACCCCTCCCTTCATCCCCGCCGTACCTATAAGACATATATCTACTAGCCCAATACGTTCCCAGTGTCCTACTTTTTCTGTGTGAATGCTTCATAATCCCATTATCAGCATCCACAATGGGCGATCACATCACAACTGCACAGCCCCTTATTTGTCAGTGGCCAAAAAAGAAGAGGACAGTTTTGGGCTGCATATTCAAATTAGTGCCAACTCTGCTGAGAGCTGTCCTACACGACACCCAATATGTGTTGGATCAGAGTCAGAGGGAATTTGCCCGGGGTAATCTGCACTATTACGATAGCTCAACAGTAATCTCATTCTTTGCTCCGAATTGTGATCCTCCTAACAGGACATCCAAAACCTGATTTAACTGCAGTTCATTAACGTAGTTTTAAGTGTTTGTGTCAAAGCTGTGTGTTAAACTTATTTCTTTCTTGTTTTCGGATTTAAGTATCTCATACTTGTTCCGCGATAGGAAGGCAGAGGGTCTTGGGGAATTGTTTTCGATAAGTACCAGCATTGTACCTCAAAGCCTCCTTATCCAAACACTACTCTGGCAAGAGAAACAAAGAGGGGATTCAGCTGCCAGCTCCCCTGTCCATTTTTCTTCCAGGGGAACATCCTGAAGCTGCTGTCTGCTTGCCATGGTAGGATTATTTTTTCCCATTAGATGTGAATGGGTTCTTTTAAGATGATGAAAAGAAGCGTTTATCATTTAAGAAAAAAAAAAAAATTGACATTTTGCAAATCGCCCCTCCTCGTGCTCTTTTGCGGATCTTTGTTTTGACAAGCGTTTTCTCGAACAAATCGGCTGCAAAAACACTCCAAACACAACTGGTAATCTCTGTCCACCATGTGCGCTAAATTAAACTCCAAACGTAATAATCAAATCAATGCAGTTGCTCATTGTAAAGTAAAATGAGCCTCTGGCACCAAACGTTGAGTCAGATAGCAGATGCTGCATGACAAGTGGTGAATCTGAGATGACTCAAAATCCTTGTGTGGAGCTCAGCAGCTTCTGAGTGAAAAGCCAAAGAGTGACTTCATAATGGCGGATTAAGTGCATAGGCATTGTGTCAGGAACTTAGCTCATTGTCTAAATTCTCATCATCACTAACACAGACCGTCGGTTCCCCTGTAAAATTCATTGCTACAAGTGTTGGTATTCATTGTCAGGAGTTTGACAAAATACAATGTATGTAGGAGCTTTCTCTGCCAAACTAACCAGAAAATGAGAAAAAATATTACAACAAAGTCACTTTATGCTTACAAGATAACTGCACAGTGCTGATGAGGCTCCTTTAGTTGTTTTGCCCTCCTCCTAGAGTCGTTTGAAGTTTCTCTTGGTAGAAAGTCATCCCAAGTGGGAAGGTTTCACCCATACGTTTTCCTCTCTCTTTCTTTCTGCTCTCTGCCCGTCCACTTTCTGTCCCCTTAGTCCAATCCAACAGTGGAGAAGCAGCAGGGCATTAAGGTTTGTTACTAAAAGGCTGTCATTTGCCCAACAGTAGCCCAACCTCCCCGAAACTTTCTGGCAAACATTGAAAGTTGTTCCAAAAAAAAAAAAAAAAAATCCTCTTAAAAAGTTTGAACCCTGAGAGGAGACAAGTGGTACCTTTAGTTTGATGGTGGAGGTAATTTCCCAGTAAAGTGTGTGAGTCCAGGGCCAGGTGGTGGACTGCCTGTGGCCTGTTAGGAGAAGACTGTCACTTTTCTGTGGGCTGAATCCATCACTTCTGCCTCACAGCTCTAAGAGGCTGTCTCTCTCCGCTGCACCTCTCTCACTCTCCCTCCTTGGTGCTCTTAAATGATGAAAAATGCTCTCAGAGCCTCCCCCTCGCCCTTAAAATGAACACATTCTTGTTTAAAGCAGCAGCCGTCTATCTCCACCCCTCCTCCCCGTGGTACAAAAGAGATCCACATGCATGCACAACACAAGCTGCTCAGACACTCTCTCACACACACACACATACCACACACTGCTCAAATTCCCCCCCACCCCTCC
>NC_051430.1:12202567-12212272 GCF_001649575.2 Kryptolebias marmoratus | reverse complement strand
ACCCCTCCGCCCCCGCCCCCTTGCCACTGGTTCACCACCACCACTATTTCTGGCAAAGGTTGCATGTTTCTTGTGTTTGTTCTGGTTGTGGACAGAGGCGTTACACTGATCAGATCCTAATTGGTCCACTCTGCCCTGAGTGAGGGAAGGAAAGCGACTGACAGATGGAAGCATTTGACTGAGACCTGGTTTCGGTTCTGTGACTGCTGACCCGGGTTTATAGGCTGGAAGTGAGATGTCTGAAACAGGCTGGAGGTCTGCATGTTGATCTAAAATCTGCTAAAAGGTGATTGCATCATTAGTTTTAAAAACAATGCCGCACAGAGCAGCGTCCATGTGTTTCGGCGGATAAGAGGATATGAACACATCAGTGAGAATGTGGAGCATTGACAGCAATGCCAGCGATCAACAAATTTCTCACGCAAACTCTTGGCCTTTGATGCTGTTGTCTGTTCTTTAGTCTTTCTGTTTTTAATAAGTTTTTTTTTTCCTTTTGTTTTGTTTGTTTTCCCTCGTAACTGTTGGCTAGTTGGGTTTTTTTTTTTTTTTTTGTATTTTTGCTTTTTTTAAATTCTGTGTCCAGGCAATAGAAACACCGAAAAGCTAAATTACTAAAGAATTCTAGCAGCTAATAAAATAACTTCTTAAGTTGTGTCAAGCTGCTTTGTTGTTGTTGAAATTAAAAAAAACTTTGGTCCAGTTTGTAGTAGCAACAGATTGTAGCACCAGATGAGTTTTTTTTTGGATTTGACAAATAAAACTTTGATTATTTCACACTGCCACACCTAGAAATTAGTCATCTTTTCATGCTCTGGTTTATTACTCAGTACGAGTGGAGGGTTTACGCAGACACTCACTTCTGTGTTTTAATGTGGCTTTCTGCTAAATAAAAATCAAGCGTTTTGCTCGGGAAGTAGTTTTACAATCCACAGGATGTGCCATTCTCCCTTATGAAGTATAAACTTACAATATGTTACAGATGGGGACTAACGTATGTGTTTACTACTGAATAGTATAAACTCTTTAACTGTTGTGTTGCATATAAAAAAAACAACAAGGAGGAAATGAGCAGTTTCTGCTACATCACTCTTGCTTAAAAGTTATATAACAGGCATTTCCGTTACTTGTTTGTACTCAAAAAGAGTAGGTTGTTTTTTTTCTTAAATAAAGGCGTAGAAGTGGGTTGCATGTTTACAGATGATGTATTTCAGCTGAACATATTACTTAAAGAGACAGGCAGTTAGAGACAGCAAATAGGCTTGACGCCAGCTGGATGTACTCAGTAGTTTTAGAGAAAATGGTCCAAATCTGTACCAAAATTTATGAGGCAAAGCCTTGTAATTTTTACACAATCGTGATGGCGAACATACAAACAGACTAAAAAGTAAAGCATTTTTTTGTGCTTAAGTTTATGTGCAGCTACTTGTGGGGTGCTACTTGTGTACCGTGCAAGAAATATTTTCCATTTGATTATGATAATTTTACACCGTTGTGTTTTCTTTGATAATATAAATTTGAGGAAATGTTTGAGGGTTAACCACATCTAGTGAGACTAGAAAAGAGGCAAAAAGTTGTCTTTTATCTCTTTGTTCTCAGGTGATGTTGTGTCCTCAGTGTCTCGTTTTGAAAAGCCTAAAAACTATGATGAGCTAATGATGCAAGTCGCCGCTAAGTGCAGTTTTTCATGTCTGTAACAAACAACCTCATAACCGCTGTGACCACTGCAGTCCATGGGATATTACATAAGAGCCTGTTTTAATTTTCCAGTTATGACTCTTTTTTTTTTTTTTCGTACAGATTATACGTGATTCAGTATTTAAAAACAGACAGCTGGTTTTTGTTCGGTTGTCAGTTCAGTTTTTAGTGAATGGAACCGTTTCAACGTTCCTCTTGAGGATGCCCGAAGAATGTACAATTGGCTTTACCGAACAAAAATTCCAGGCAGATGATTGTAGATCGACAAGAAGTGGACAAAGTAATGTCATGACATCCAAGATTGAGCAGGATTAAAGGACTGGTTGCTCATTGAACAATATAATCCTTTAAAGCAACGTTTGATCAAAGAAGATGTGATTAAGCCTGAGCTTTTGTACGTTTCATTTGCTGAATTGTGGGTGAGGGACAGTGTTTTGAGTGACCTGTTGAGTGTCATCCAAAGCCACAGTGTTGGTGAAGTGATTAGTTCTCTTTCCATCCTTTAATCCTCAGCACGCGGAGGAACACCGGGTCATAAAAATGTCAGGGGGAAATGTTATTCCCATATTGAAATGGTAACCATTGGGTGTATTTTAAAGCTGCTAGCACCACATGGGGGAGATTGTGCAAATCAGCTTCAGCTTGAAAATGCTTCACAGATGGTCTCCTGGTTCATACGTGAATATGTTAGAAGACCTGACTCGTTTAGAAGCAGAAAACCCTGTGTATTGAGTGTGAGGTTCAACTATTTTACTGTAAATATCAGACTCATTAAAGAACATGTTCAGTTTAGAGTTACATAACGTTTTTTTTCTCTAACCACTAAAATTTAATTGTGAATTTTGCCAACAACTTACAAAACATGCTCACAGAGCAATAACACTGTTTGTACCACTTGAGGCAACAATTTATTTCTATGACTCACATGTTAAAATATAAACAAGATGATACAATGTGACTTGCAACCTAATGTGCCCTTATGTTGTTTTTTTCCATGTGCAGCTGTTTTGACAGCAACAGCAATACCTACAGGAAAAAATACAACAGCATTTTAAGCTTGAACCAACTGGATGTAAGAATTCCTCAGTGAATAATAAAATAGCTCGCCAAGGAATATATTCAAATCTTTTTATGAGATATTCACTGGATTTCCCAATCAGAAACACAATAAAAAGGAATTGTGTAGGATAAAGGGACCCCAGTCTCTTTTTGACCTCTGACCTGGACTCATCTTTCCAGCAACTGTTTTCTGTAAAAGATCTTTTTGCTATGACAGAGTCCTTAGTATTGTTTGGGTTAGCTATTCTCTGAGGCTTATCAGTAGAGTTAGATTATTTTCTAAGACTCTAAGATAAAAACATGATTTATCCAGAGACAAAATCTGTTCATTTGATTGTTAAATCTTTTGAAATGTGAAAAATGAATGTTGATGACTTTTATGCGTGCATTTATCTAATAGGTTAGTCAACTAGTTGAACAAATTTGATTTATTTTTGTAGTTACAGGAGATATTGTCAGCAGAACCTCTTTTGAACAGGAAGACTTAAGCTGCGACTGTGCAGACCTCAAGGTTTCTGACCTCGTCAGGAAACTGAGTGTCTATGTTTTGACATCTCGTTTCAACTGGAGAGAAACCTTGGCTCCACTCGTTGTTTTCAGTCTGTTGTTGTCTACATGTGCTGGCCTTTTTTTGTTAACCTAAAGTTAGGAACCATATGTAACTTTAAGACATAAGTTCAGGAAAAGGATCGCTCGTAGCTGCTGTGTCACCTTCCAACTACATCAGCTGAAAAGCTCCAGAGCACTCAGAAGCTGTCACTTCAACCCTTCTGGGTGACCTGTCAAACAAGCTGTTGACCTCAGCTGACCCTCATTTGACTCGCAGGTTAATCCCATCCTTCCACGGTCCTGGTCAGGAACACTCAACCGGCACACCATAGTTTCCGGGGAAGGCCCACCCCAGTCCAGCTGTACCACAGTAAGGCACCTCAAAGTTTCCTCCCTTGTGATAAGAAAAGCAACGTTGGTCTGGTTATGACATATTACGCTGATGCAAGTTGATAAATAAAACATTTTACTTCTCATCTTACCCTTCCTTAAACTAATTTGACAGTCTGGGAGAATTATTAACATTTATCTGACCCAAATTCCAAAGTGAAAATGCTTATCAAAAATAAATTCTTGTGTGTGTAAACCTTAAACTTAGATCCTAACTCCAAACATCCTGTTCAAAAGATTCCTATGTTTTAAACACATTTCTAATCAAACTTCCTTCAGATCATAAAAAAGGTTAATTCTAGCTTCAGTATGTTATTCCTAAATGAATATAATTGTTTAAATCAGGTTCATATAATTCAGAGTAATCATAATGGTGATTCTTAATGTGGATTGAAATTCTCCTTATTGGCATTACGGTCCTTTGGTCACATAGCTCCGCTTTTGTACCCAGTAAGAGTCTTTCCTGAGCTTGATTGGACCAGAACATCCCCAGCCTTGATGGACAATTCATACTTTTTGTCTGTTTGACTGAAAAAGCCACTTTTGTTTGATGTTGCTGGAAGAGGCCTCTTCTCCTGTGTTTCAGGCTTTAGAGTAAATCAGAAAATACTGTCAAAAAAAATTTATGTATTTTATCTGTGACGTGTTTGGAAAAAGTTTGCTCAATTATCCACGTCCTTGCTGTGTAGCATTCATTGTGCTTGATGGCTGGACCTACAAGGGCTGTTCTGTCGGGAGAAAAATTTGGAGTTTTATGATCTGAGTGGAAAGAATGGGGCTGGCTCAGGATTTTGTCAAGCTCACCCCAATGGTTGCAGAAACCACCAACCAAATGAGACCAGTAAATGTGCAACGTGTGAAAATCCAGAGGAACAGGGTTTCGTCCAGACTTCATAAGCCTGAAGTTGAAAGCTCGAGCAGCATGTGTGGCCTTGTCTTAAACTCAACTCATCATAACTCATAGTGATTAAACAGTTTATTGCCAACAATATCTTAACTGCAAATAACTTTAAGAACTTCTTGACATATGTGACCAACCCACTTGAAGTTGAGATACAAATATTCGGAGGCTTTAACGTCATATTAATCTTTGTTAGAAACCTAAATATGACTTTAGACATCATGAAATTCAACAATCAACGTTCAATTAATAGCTTGTTTTAAACAAGTGTTGCTGTTTACATCATTTTGAAAGAATCCAAAAAAAAACACAGGGGTTGTGACTTCATAGAAGTAATATAGAAGAATAAATAAAACTCCTGTGTTATACTAGAACAACTAATAATGTGTAACCTGCTCTCCTGGGATGGGATAATAGCACTCATTGTCTGTGGATGCTGTATGTGAAGAGCTGCAGCCTGGTGGCCTGTCAAAGGCCCATGCAGAGTCCTAAAGTTTGTATTGTAAACAAGTGTAGCTCTGTCATCAGTGGAAGCTGCCAGTAGCAGAGTTCAGATTTCTGAAAGCTTAGTCTGAGACGTTTGTGAATGGCAAAACACTCGGCTCATTCAATTCACAAGCTTACCCAAACACTTATTCAGCCGGTCTCTGCCATCCAGTCAGTAGCGTGTACTGTCTCGTTGCACAGCTGCACTGTTCAATCAGGTGGCGTGGCTCAGTTTGTGTACTTTTACTACCATCAAATGTAAGCCACTGTAGCCTGGCCTTAAACTATAACATTCCATTTACTGGTTTAAAAGTAAAAAGCATGGTGGGGCTCTTGTTTTTTGCCTTAGCATATTCAATATCTGGCACCTTAAAACATTTGACCTAATGAATGAGCAAAACTGACAAATTAAAAAAGATCCATGACTCGTGTATTTTATTCTAAGTTGAATCCATTTTGTGTGTGTGTGTGTTTTATTTAAAAATCTTCCCTAATGAGCAAGTTTCCTAGAGGGAGCCATTGACTTGAAACTCTCAGGGAATTCTGGCTTCGGTTTATGTGCCCAAATTCAGTCAAGTGTGGCCTTTTCCATTTCTGTGTTTCAACAAAGCATGTCTGTTTGCATGACCCTGCCATAAATATTGACCCTGCTGAAAATATTAAATTCTTGGCAATCCTGGTATGAGTCTAAATGTGTTAGAGCAATCAGAAGTTCTGCCAATGGGCTCCAAATCATTTCTCAATTAAAAGTTATTGCAGGCTTTTAGATATATACATATATATACATATTTTCTTTTTAGTCTTCACAGTTTTGCATGTTGACTTAAGGTAAATATATATATATATATATATATATATATATATATATATATATATATATAGGGAAAAACTTACATGAAGTGTCTTAGTCAGACTTTGAAAGTGTTGCATTTCACAAACAGTTGTTTTAAAAACTTGTGACTGCTGAAGGCCGGTGGCTGTAATCAGTTCCTGGTTTCCAAATAAGAGGATACACAGAAAATTGACCATCACTGTGAGTTCCTGCCACTGTCCCGACCATGACTAATGTTTCTATTGTATGGCCTTAACAGCCTGTGAAATCAGACACTTCCAGTTCTCTAAAAGCTGACAAAATTAGTAAAATTTGATCGAAATATACCAGAAAAGCACAGTGTTAAAAGAACATACAGTACAAAAATGTTATGAAAGGATAAATGGGACTTAAAATGTGCTTGAAGTTACAGAATCAGCCTCCACTACAATTACACCATGGCCTTTTTTTTCCTCCCTCTTTTCTGGTTCGTCGCATCTTCTTACAAGGGATTAGTCACCACCTGTATGCAAACACATGGCAAGTATAATACGGTTACATAAAAGGTCCCGATTGAACAGACTGATGGAGATCACATAAACACACCATCAACAGGAGCCGTTTGGGCTGATTTCTAATGGCTGAAAATGACCCGCCAAAGGTTCTGCACAGTTTAGAGCAAAATAAATTTCAAAAGAGTCAATGATAGCAGTGGTAAAATCTACCTCATGAAGATTATCCAGTGTTACACACAGAAACCGAACAATCCCACTTAAATGAACATGTGGTAACAGCGGGGAGGGGAAAATGTCAGACAGGACTAGACTCGGGGTAGGTGGCCGTCTGCCTCATCCGGTTGGGGTGAAAGTCGTCTGTCTTCCAGCCACAAAATAAATAAGCTTATTTCCAAAAATACTCAACTTTGACTCACTTCAAGTACGCTTGGTAACAAATACAAATCCTGTTAAACATAGTTGTAAAAATGTTTTTATAAAGTATTACGGATCAGAGAATTCAAGTGCAGTGTGTGTAAATATGAGAAGTTAATGTGAAGCCATTCAGAGTATTTATAGTTAAATGGTTTAAGTAATAACCTTAAATTTAGTGTACTCTACTTACATACAGCCTCTTGTTATTATGGTGAATTATTGTAACAACCTACAGGGCAATCGACGCAATTTCAACACTGGGTCTACAAGTAACCCTTATTTAGATGCAGTTCAATAATAAATACACGTGGTTCCCATTTAGACCGGAATATTTCCATCTGAGTTTAGACATTTAGCTCTAGCAGTTTGGTCCTTATAAATTCAGTTATATGTCCCACATAAACAATTGAAAACATTTAAACTGTATAACCCAACTCAAAGCACAAACAGTGACTAAGACGCAAGCTCAAAAGCTCTGTTTGCCGTCTGAGGAGCTAAGAACTCATTTCACCCACTTTTCAACACTAAAGTGTACAAAAAAATGTAAAAAAAAAAAAAAGTTGACAGCTGAGAAGGGAGAAAATAGTGAATAATATGAAGACATATTTATGTTAGACATATGTATATATTTTTGAGGTAGCACCGTCAGATGAAAATGTGAAACAAGATGTCATTTGATCTAATGTGCCGTAGAAACTTTATGCTGTACAACAAGATGCCTCTAGGACAACAAAAGAGAACAAAATAACTTCATTTTTGAAAAAAAAAAAAAAAATTGGCATGAGTCATAACTGCCAACCAGAACTGCCACACACACAGACACTTCATAGATGCATATTCTGGGAACAATTTTCATTTGGTGGCTGGTTAGCTCACTGTGATGTGAATAGAGATGATGAGGTTGATCCGTGGCACTCTTTAGTCTTGCCAACGTCATTTAAATTTAGACATCTATTTGACATCTGAGTCTCGACTTACACGACTTCTAAACTTTCAATTTGAAACCATCTTTAGTCCACTTTTAGCCTAGACTTCTGGGGGTTTTTAGATGTTGCTTAGACGTCTTTTAAATTAAACAAATGTTCACGGGTATGGTTGTATTATTAATTAGAAAACTTTGATATACAAAAGATGCCTGAATGTGTGGATCGTCTATCACTGGCCTGCATACTGAAATATGGCTTATATGGTTTGAAGCTGCAGACTGACTTTGACTTTTTTATCCTTTATTAAATAATCAGCCAGAGCTGTGTTTGGGGAAAATTGGCTAAAAGCAAACTCACGTGTAGGTTTGCATTGAAATTCAAATCCTATGATCTGCATGTGCTTTTTTTCTATTTTGATTCATATCTCTAACTATCCAAACTATTGAGTCATTTGTCTTGCGACATCCAGCTCAAAAGCGTAACTGCATCTTCTTCCTCTCTCAGTAGACCTACCTTATCGTGATTTTTTTTACGTAACACAACCCCGCAGGAAGCAAACGTGGATTAGATTTTTTTTTTTTTTTTTTAGTTTACCTTCCCTGAGGTGATTTTTGTTAGACGTCAGCTTGCGAATCATTTGTTATGGTTTCCTCTGTGAAAACAGTAGTTAATCAGGAGCCGGAAAGCTTTGGCCGTCTCCATGTCAAAACCAGAAGGGAATCATTTTGCTTTGAAGGAAGAACAACTTGCACCATTTGTTATGATTACTTCTCCATGTGTGAAGAACAAGTACTTGAATGAGCACGGGAAGCTTTCCACGCGGCGCTGGCACACCAGTGTCTTCCTCGACATTTCAACTTGGGCTGTAGAGTTTCTTGACAACTTAAACCGGAGTTAAACGTAAAAAGCTTTCAGACGATCTGGAGAAAGTGCAGCGTATTAAAGTGAAGACTAACTCGACAGAATGCGCTACCTTTGGGATTTCGGCTCCAGCCAATCCACCTCATGCGTTGGCCAGGACAAAAGGCCACTTTAGAGGGAGATGGAAAAAGAGTAGGAAAGCACGGGGGCTGAGCGGGTAGCTGTGGTGAGCTGAAACTGCAGACTAAAGCATATCTCCAAATCACAGAACCCAGAGGATGGAAGAGGAGTCCTCCTGCTGTTATTGTTTCCCATGTTCTTCCACCCCTGATAATATTTTCCAGATTAAAGCACGCTCCCTGCCCTTACTTCAATGATAGACCCCAGTCTCACAGGAGAAAACCAAACCAACCACAAAAACAGGAATTGCTTTTCCATTGCATGAGATAATGTGCCTCGAACTGTGTTGTGTGGTGATTCAGCTGCCAAGGTAAAGCATTATTTCTGTTTCACCCGTTTGACTTGAGACTCAGATAATCGCTTCACATTATCCTGTTCGTTATTGATGCGAAAATTGTAATCTAATCCCTCAGCTTGTTGAATTCTGCAGCTGTCAGTGATGTAATGGGATTTCAAGCTCTCTACTTAATGAGTAGATACGTAGGGAGAGATTTTAATAAGGGGCTTAAACCACGAGTCGCACAACGTGGAGAAATCTGGCTACAAAATGTTTACTGCTATAACCTAAACATGGCTTCAGTGCAGCAGTGAGGCATTTCTTGGACCACATCAGAAAACAAGACGAGCTTAATAACCCCACACTTCTGAACAAACACATGTGCACTCAGTATCCTCTCAGCACAGGCTGCTCCTTTTCCTACAGTGTTGAGATCATAATTTGGCTGAGTGTCTGCGGGCTTTTTAGGCCACCACATAAGGCTACGTTTGCACTCTTGATTTTGCACAGCAATATCGGCGCGCTCCATTTGGAAACTTGTCCTTGAAACAGTCTTGAGCTGTTACGGATGTGCGTTCTTCCTCTTCTTTGTTTCAGCTCTGATTATGAAAGGTTTTTCGGGGGGGGGGGGGGGGGGGGGG
>NC_051430.1:12140871-12202512 GCF_001649575.2 Kryptolebias marmoratus | reverse complement strand
GGGGGGGGGGGGTTAGCTCTCCAACTGAAGAGGCACGATGAAAAGACAAAGCTAACTTCAGCTACAGCGTGAATCAAAGCCTTGGTGAAATATTTTCATTGTCGTCCCTCCGCCCTTCCCTGCGTCAGCTCATTCAAACACACAGAGAGAGATGCCACATGAGGCTCGAGCCACTTCTGAGCTGTGTGCACCGGTGAAACGCTACGATCGTTCGGCTGGCTTCCTTCCTGCAGATTAATGAGCACAATGAACACTTTAGAGTGTCAAGTGTTTCATTTCTTCTAAGTAGCTAAACTTGTCGTCATAATTATTGGCCGTTTGATTATTTGACATGTCACATATCGTTAATGAGAACCTAACATTGTGAGAGGAAAAGAGGGATTGAAAGTTAAATTTGTCTCGTGGTGCCAGTAAAACAGAACTTTTTATTCCTTTCCCTTCGAACAGCTGGCAGCCAGTTTCCCTTTGGAACAATAGGGTGCCTGTAATATGAGTTGTCTCCTGAGTAAAACTTCACAACATTAGATGTTCCTCCAGAGGAATACAGCAGATTCCTTTTCCAAGAACTGTTGTACCCCTGCCTGGATGATGCTAAGGGAGCAGTTTTGCGATGTGTTGACTCACAACTCACTGTTTTAAGTTTAGAGGACTGCCTTTTGCCAGATGCTTAATAAAACCTATTTGCGGAACTGTTTATGGGGGGATGCCATGCTTGGTTATTTGTGAAAAAGAAAAATGAAGTATGTAATTACTGGAGTGTTCAGCTGGGGAATAAACAGCTTGTCACTTGTTACCTGAAAGATGAGTTAAAACACTAAACATTCGGTTTGTAGTATTTCCAAGCTCTGTTGAAACTTAGTTTTACGGTTACCTAATGTTTATTAGTCATAACTTCCATGTACTTAGTGGCAATAATTTAACTCAACATGTTTGCCAGTATTTGGTCAGTTATTTCCACTGGCCAAGCAAGCCGTCCCAGCTAAAGGTCAGAAACCCAGACAGACATGATTACACCACTGTCGCAGATGATTTAGGCTACAGAGCAGAGTCAGTTTTCCAAATCTAGATGAAAGTCTCTGTCTTCTCACCCAATATAATAAACAATATAATACATTATCTTCTCTCCTAATATTTCACCTGCAGCTTGTGTCACAAGTATTTTCTGAAGTTGATGCACAGATCCACGATGTGTGACTTCCATGCATTCGCCTGTATTTACTTTATTTCAGTTTTTCTTGTCGACAGTTGCTTCATTTCTCATTAGTCCAAACTGAGTTTTTGGCTTTATTTCCTTGTTCAAATAAAGCATCCAGGCATGCTGAGTTGAGAGTTGGGCCCGTTTTGCCCTCCATCACTTGTAGATGCTTCACATTATTGCTGTTGGTGGTAATTTCGACAAAAACGCAAGAAGTGAAGGCTTTTTGCTCAAGCTATTTTAAAATATATTCCTTCTATCACTGTTCTGGCTTTTTGCCTAAACTTTCTCTTACATTCTTCCACAAGCTAAACCAGAGTGGAAAAAGCAAGGCACTTCTTCTTTAGGCACTGCTGTTTCCTCCACAGCAGGTACTCCAATAAAACTGAAATCTGGAATCCTTCTTTCTCCGGTGGCTGAGAAAAGCTTTTCATGTTGTGTTTGGGGTCATGAACACGCTGCAGAATGACTTCAGGACCAATCACATGCCTCATTGAAAGTATGGTTTGGTGGACAAAAAATGTAGATCTTTAAATTTACAAAAGGGTTTTGCACATCTGTGATACTTATTTTCTCTTCTGAAGATTAGGTTGACTGTTGTACAAATTACCTCATGTGTTGTGTACATGGGGAATGGACTGTACTTATATAGCACATTTCTAGCCAACCAGGCCACTCAAAGCGTTTTACAACACAATATGTGCCCTCATTTACCCACACACACATCCATACAGCATTCTGCTACATCCCTGCAAAGCTAATCTGAATAAATCATTCTATAGAGACTAATCAGTGTTTTAGATTACATTCATACACCAAAGGGGCACACATCGAAGGGGTTCATTGTCTTGCCCAGGGACACTTTGACATTTGGCATACTGGTGGAATCAGGCCTTTAGCTGTCTTATTGGAGGACAACTGCTCTAACCATTGATCCACAGATGTGTATATACAGCTGAAACACAGTTACACTCAATACAGGGTTTCTTTTAGAGCTGCAAGTTTTGGCAATGGCAGTTACTGTCTTTGTAGATAGATTCACTGCAAAGACATTCATTAAATTTAATTTGTTTTTAGATATGACTGCATCAGGGAATTAGCTGACCCTTTTCACACCAAGACTGGTTGAAATTGCAATAAAGAAAACATGAACTAAACATTCTTTTGTACTGACAAAACACTTGAGACATAGCTTTGCCCTACAATCTGTTCTATTGTCACAAAATCCCCAAACTTTCAATCATAGTCTTCCTTTTATTGAAATACTCTGAGACTGTTTTTTGTTGCTGTTGTTTTATTATTTTTCATTTATTTATTTATTTATTTGTTTTTTTGCGTGTGTGTGTGAGTAAAGGGGGGGGGGGGTCACATGTGTATGACTGAAGGAGGAGCGACCCCCAGAACTTTCCTTTACATTAAAAACCCAACCAGTTGATGCTGCTTTGGAACATTTGTAAGTTCGGCTTTATAAGTTAGGCTTCCTGCAGGTTCGGTATGATAACCCGGTTAATTAACTCGTTAACATCAGCTTGTTAGACTCTGACTGTTGCTATACAAAAAGCAGAATGACATTAACAAAGTAATATTCTATAAAATAATTTATTTTTTCCTTTAGAACTATAGTTAAATTTACATATGTTGTTAAACCACAACATTTTAATAATTTCAAGGAAAGCACGCCTGTCAACACGTTCTCTCTCAGTCAGCATAAGGCATCAAAAATGTGCCAGTCCTCCCTGAACACATGTTTTTTTCTGTTACTATCTTTGTAAACTGGCTGAGGTACAGTGACTTTGCCCCTAATTTCTGTTCTTCAGCTTTCAGAGCAAAGGATTCAGATTTTTGTCTTTCATTGCCATTCTGTCCTTTTATTTATACTGTTAAATTACTTTTTCTTTCTCCTTGATTTTCCTTTAGACCAAAATGATTAATCCAGGACAAATGACCCAACCTCTTGTAAATTTAGCCCAAAGTCAAAGTTACGCTTTAACAATGAAAGATGTGAGCGTTTTTTTTTATTTTTTTCCTGAGCAGTCTAGGTTGTAACAATCTATTTTCCTTGTGAAGCTGCTCCAGGGGGTCCCATGCAGCTTGACCCTGACCGTAAAACAATGAATCTGGAGCTCTGATGGAAAAGCCATCTCTGCTGAGATAAACTTTATTGCTTTCCTGGGCTGCTGTCCACCATGAGGTCATTTTGGCAGATTGCCCAATAGCGTATAGGAAAAAGTAAGGTCAGAGACCTGTTATTTTGGAATCTTACGTCGAAAACTTTCCATGTTTTTTTTTTACATAAAGAAAAGCAGATTGAATGTCTTGACTCTTGGTGTCACTTCAATACAAACCAGCTCGTAAAAGAGCAGGGCTTGTGTCAGCACACCTGGTGTGTATCAAACGATTGTAGAGGACCTAGTTTCAGGGATGCATACATTTGCAAAAGTGAAAACCAGTTAGGCTAGTAAAAGCGAGTCATTGACGTGCAGGGGATGGCATTGTGAGGTTTGGCTAAAACAGTCCCATATCAGGTTTTACAGACCTGTCTGAGTCCGATTAGTTTTATGGCGTTCTTAGAAATTTAACAGTTGAATCTGTGATAACGTACCTGGCTGTGATTTTGGTAAATTTAAAATTGTGGTTGTTTTTTTAGAAGAAGTCTTTCTCTAGTCTGTGGCTTGGTATATTTTCAGCAAATATGTTCAGTGGCTGTTCTTTGGTACATTTAGGTGAGACAATTGGTTGGAAATTTAACTGTGAAATGTGTTCATGAACAGGAAGTCAACACTAAAGGAAAAGCTGAAGTTGTTAATCAAGATCTAGATGTAGTTCTGAAGATAAAAACTTTGGTTGAAATCATCAGTTAGAGCTTGTGGTTACTAATATTATATAAATACCTAAATATTTCTATTCTTTAAACTAAAACATTAATTTAATAGTTATGTTGGCTAAGCTATTTCCAAAGCATGTTATCAGAAACGCAGTTAATTTATTGTGAGCTGCATGATGACTTCAGTTATCTACTTAACACATCAGTGTCACCTATAATGAGCTGCACACAAGTTTCTTAAAGTCAAATGATCACATTAACTCATGTTTCCATCAAAACGGGACCCACAATTGCAGTAAATGGCAGGTCGTCCTTTACAACACGGTCTTAAATTTTTATTGTCATTCAAGTATTTACTACAGACTGATTAGCCGATCCCTCCCTCTTTAATGTTGCTGGCAGTCGCGCCGCAGTTCCTCCAGTGTAGCTGTTCCTGGATGGTCTGAGTCATCCGAGTGTCGTTCTATATTACTGTTTAGGGTTTAAGGTTTAGGGTTAAGTCAGCAGGCTAGTTCTTCCCGCAAACGTTGGGCCACACGGAGAGCAAAACATGGACATTCAAAAGTATTACGTATACAGTTTAACTTTCTTTTTTTTTAAAACATTTCTGCCTACCTCATGTGCTTTGTGTCTCGAAAGGGCATTTGCCTCTTGAAAAATGAAATCGCCCACTCATTCCAAAGATACATGAAATCATCGGTTCACAGAAGAGTCTGAATGATCGGTAAAGTGAGGTGCTGATTGAGCAGACGCAGACTAATGACAACCTGTCTGCAGTTGTTTTACACACATCAGTCACAGTAACGTTCTGTCCTCTGTTGGTTTGAAGTTGTCGTAACTCACTGTTAAATTGTTCTTACATAAAACACACGCACACACAGATTTTCACCCCCCACCCCCACCCCCCCAAGCTTCATAATATACACACATGTAGAAAGTAAAAAAAAAAGACGCCTGGAGTATTCTTCCAAGTCAAGTGGTCTGCCTATTTTAGTCTCTAAAATGGTTGTAATTACAGAATAGCACAATAAAAACAAGTTAACTTTATACTGGTGACAGCAGCAATTCATAGATTATTTAATGCTCAGCTGTCTGTCTGCTGCACAGCTGTGTTCAGTGAATGATCTGAAGGCAGCAATGTTAACATTGATACTGTTTCAAATAAGCTCAGAATCAGATTATTAGCTTTGTATCAAACTTTGAAAAGTTTACTACAGTGTGCATCATTCAATAAAGACTCAGGAAGTCTGAGGACATATCAGTGAATAAAGACCAAGTCCAGAAGCCACTTGAATGAATATGACCTTTGAACCCATAGGGCACACTGCATCAAAACCTGTCAGTCTGCTGTGATTACATTAGCACCATGAGCTTTGGAAAATATTTGGAAAGAGTGTCATTTGGTCCAGATGGGTTGCTGCATCTGGAAATTTAACTTGAAAGTGCATTGAACAAAAATGTGTTATTTTGCGGCGTTTACTACAATCTGGCTTCAAAGCCATTTTGTGCTTTTTGTCTGTTACATGCATCTGTTTTCTGCACCTGGTTAATCCTGCGGTGGAGCACTGGTGCCTAATCACAGATCATTAAAAAAAGGACAAAAAGTGGAGGTGCACTCTGAACAGGTCACCAGTTCATCCCAGGGTGAACACAAACAGGAGACAGACAAGCCTCCTCACACACACTCACACCTACAGGTCAATTTGGAATCATTAATTAACTGAACACTTATTGGTTTGGAAAGAGGGCTGTTGGTTGAAGGATATAGCAACAACTTCTGCTCAACACTTGAAATGAACAAAATGTTAGCAGTAGCACTCTTAAAAACACAGCTAAAACTCAATCTGCACTTATCGTTCCTGTGTATGTACAAGCTAGCATTAGGACTGAAATATGTTCAGCTGCTGCAGGGAGTGAGAAAAATAGCAGTTAAACAATCCCATGAGCCCTAATGGGAGGGTTCGAGAGCCATTTATTAATGTTTGAATGAGGCAACTAGTAGTGAGAGGGTGTACAGAGTTTGTTTTTGAGTTTTCATCATGGGTGTTGGTCACTGTTGGTGTTCTTTAGTGTATAAGCTGTAGAAAGATAAAGCAATGACCTGTAATTTGTTAGGGCGCAGTGTAAGCTTGGCAACAGAGGAATCTGTATGTGCAAACGTTTGAACAAAAACAGCTTTCACACACTTTAATAATCGGCTCTTGTCGGCCCCTGCGTAAATCATACTGATGTGTGCCTGCTTAAGTGCATGTTTTTTGGACTGTGGGAGGAAACTGGAGTACGCAGAGAAAACACATGCCTACACAGGAAGAACATGGAAACTCAACACAGAAAGGCCCCGAGTCAAGATTTGAACCTGCAGGAGCTTCTTGCTGTGAGACGACTGCACCGAGCACCTGCCCAAGGATCAAACAAATGAAGTCATAGACTACAGCTTTGTTCAGTTTTCAAAAACTTCACAACTTTTCTGGAAATGTGGTTTGAAATGACACCCCATAAAAAGGCTTGTTTGGTTTCTAGTCTTGGTATGATTTTAGATTTAGAGATGTCTGGGGAGAAAACTGATTTTCCAGCAGTGTATTATAAAGTGATTACAATGATTCCAGCTGAATAAAGTCAATAAGATATTGGCCTTTTTTCTCTAAATATTAGTTTTAAAATATTAAGAAAAAAGATGTATAGTGGATGTTCAGCTGGCTGGGAATCAATTTGGGATTTTACTTTTATATTTGAAGTTTGATTTGCGTCACAGACACCAGTAGCTTTAGTTAGCAAAAGGGTTTTTGTTTGTGTGTGTGTTATTTATCTGCAAAATATCTTCATGAACAACTGGACAAATATTAATGGAAAGTTTCAGAAAGTAATCACTGAATGTCCATCTACAACTAAATAAAATTTGAAGTCAACCCAAATACAAGATGACTGTCTCAGTTAAGTGACCTTAGAAAACAGAAATTATTATAATTAAGTCATTTTAGAGATGAAATAGAGCAAAAAGATTTTACACGTCTATTACTTGAAACAGGTGAGTAAGAGATGGACAGTTGAATCCAAAGCGCAGATTGTCCAAACTTGCGTAAAAATATTGCAGCATTTTGATCATTAGACCTTCATCAGACAAACAGTTTCAAGAATTACAAAAATCATCTTCTATAGGAAGTTGTCCAAAGTGCCCTAAAGATCACAAACAAATGTTACAAAAGATGTGGATTGACAACAATTAACAACACAACACAAAAGCATATACATGAAAAATACATATAGAGATTCAAGAATAAGAAAACTTTTCTGGATATTTGTAAAAAAGCATAAAAGTGAGGAGCTGCACCCCCCTTGTAAAGGTCAATCCACATTATGAGTGCTACACATTGCACAGCATCTTTGCCTAAAATTTTGCCATTAACTATTAGTCATTGACTCTGTCTATTAGCAAAATATCTCATTAACCACTGGATAGATTTTAATAAAACTTTCTCAAAGTAATCTCTGGATGTTCATTTAAAATGATGGAGTTATAAAACATTTTTTTATTACAATATTTGGATTATGTTACACATAACATCATTAGCACCAAATACTTGGTTTGACCAAAATGGCTGCCAGTTTATCTCCATTACCCTCTGCTGTGTTTAACTCAGTCACTGCATGGTTTGAACTTACGCTGTAGTTTTTGTTTTTTTGTGTTTTGTGACCATTGCTGTTTTGGAGTAGCTGTTAGTAATTTAGCAGTTTGAAACACTGCTCATGTCTATTTATGCACAATTATTAAAGTGTAATTAACTTAAGTGCTTCACTCACAGCATACTGCATGTTGCTAAAAAGCATCCACACATTGTGCAACAAAGCGCCTCTTATTTCAGGAGACATTTAGCGCCGTGCTCGTGAGCTGACCTTAAACTGGATGAAAGGTTTTAGCCGAGCAGCATTAACTTGTTTTTTAAAATGTAGCATTCCAGTATCATTATTAACATGTTTTAGTCTCCAGAGCCGTCTTCCATTTATCATCCTTTTTAGGTGGTCATCCCTCTGATGACTTGCTGCTGCTGTGGTTTTTTTTTTGCAACAAAGAAACAGCAAAGTGATTCCAGTTTGTTGCCGCGGGCAGTAGTATTTCATACAACAGCTATTAACTGCCATGTCTCATAAGTCAGGAGTATTTGTTGGCTCTGTGCAGGTTGTAAAATGCAGGGGAGGACAAACTAAATATAAGCCTGTATTGGATTTCAAGAAGCATGAAATTGTCAGTGCCGAGAGGAAAGGCCAAAAAGCATGCTGTAATCGTGCTCTACGACATGTCTAAGGACACCATCAATGACGGATGGCTGCCAGGCCCTCCTGTACCACCTCATTTCTTGGGGTCGCACTGTAAGAGGTCACGTGTCTGGGGATGAGTCACCAGCCTGGTCAGTTCCAACAGAAAAATCTCTGATTCAGAGCACGAAATGTGAATAAGGAACTGAAGATAACTAAACCCGGGGGCTGCCAAGAGAAACACTGCTTGCAGCGTGGGATGATGTCTTTTGGTTTTCCTTTAAAACAAAATAATAAAAAAAAAGTACTGTGTTGACTGACTCTTAGAAGTGGTGTAACATGCCTTTATTAAAGCCATGTTTGGCCCATTCCTTTCTTATGAGGTAATTCTGTGTTTGCAGTTATGTGGGCTGTGGATCCACTGATGTCAGCCCCCCCCCCCCTCTTCATTTTACTTTTCACAAATTTGTTGATGATCTATGGCATGTCAGACAGGAAATAACAAGGTTTTGGCAGCAAATGATGCTGCTTAAGTAGAACTTTTGAACATGTCACGGCTTCTTTCCTGAGCCTCTTCTCAACTAAGGTTACTGCAACACTTTCAAATTCAAGCACCTGGCGCAGAATTGCCTTCAAATATTAAAACCGTCTGAATCGTGAAGGGTTTTTCATATTTTGCCAGACCAGCAGGTGCAACAGGTGCCTCAAAGTCAGCGCCATATTTACGTCATAGTCACTGGTCGGGGCTTTTGTTTTTACCTCTGTGCTTTGAAGCTTTTTATTGCAATAATATTTCCATCTCATCCCATTCCACACCTTTGAACGGGGGTAGAAGAGGGGCCTCTTTGTTCCAGTCGCAACCTGCTGGTTCTGACTGCGTGAGATATTTGCGCATTAAAGCTTATCATGAAGTCGCCAGGATCTGGTCTTGCTGCTGTGTAGAGATTGGAGAACAGCTGTGGAAACACTTGAAACAAACAGCTTGAACTTTAAAAAGTCATTTTACAACAGCGTGATTACAGACTCAGGCGAGCCGGGCATATGGTTGACAACAGACAGCCCGAGGGTAGTTTTATTTCCCTGTTTTCAGCTTGGTGCGTGTGTTTTTTCCCCCTGTTCTTCATGCTTATAATGTATGATAAAGTTTATTTAAATCGGAAATATGTTGTCTTTACAAAAAGTTTGTTTGCCTTCTTACCCACCTAAAATATCTTGATGTGCAATCTTGGATTTATTTTTTTTCTTTCATTTTTTAGGAAGAAAACAAGCTAAGTACTTAAACAGTGTACTTGCCGAGGGGCATGCTTTCATTTTGCTGTGTGATGCAGCTCGCAAAATGTCTTGCTTGTCATCTTCAGGTGCTGCCTTTCGCATTGGCGTGAGAAGGTATTTCGGTAGCTTCAGGGGCTGTGTCTGAGAACAATAACTAAAGCGAGATTGACAATTACAGCTCCTGTCTGGGCCGTAAATCTCAGCAGACTGATTAGTGCTGAGGGTCTGGTAAACAAAGGCTCAGCCGGTGCGGCACAGACTACCCTGAGGGGGTGGCAAACTTGCCCGGTCTGCCAAATGTTTAGAGGTGCAAGCTGCACAACTTTTAGTTTTCCTGCTAACTGCTGATTGTTAAAAGCATCTTTCTCATTTAATGATCCTCCTTTAGCTCGAAGAAAATAGTTGGTTTGTAGAGCTGTTTTTTGTAGTTAAGGATGGGCATTTTAAGCCAAGTCACTCTTCGAATTTGTAGTTATTTGGTTTCTTTTGAATATTCAAATGTATATCCCAATGGTCTCATCTAACGTGGTTCTTCCCCCTCCCTTTTGAGCCACCGCTACGAATATATAGGGCCAACTTGCAGACATTCGTGCTTCTCACAATACATGCTTATTTTGTCCTCTACTTGTGTAGGGCTACACAGTATAATAAGTATCAGCATAACAACAAACTGTTTAAAAGCAGAGAAGGCAGATTTGATGAGTGCCTATCTCAGTTGCTGCTTTATTATTTAGGACCTTTCCTGTTCGATGATTTTGCCTAAAACCACACGGTTGGGACTTGCAGCATATTAAAGTTTACTCACCCCAAATCCTGCGGCTATAAAACTCCTCTAATGCAGCTCTGGACACAGAGACGTGTGCTGCTGCTAATCCCGCTCACTGGGACTCTTTATAATCCTTCATTTTCACCGATCCAACGGATCAATGTGGAGGGGGGATGCACCTATTCTGACAGTAAAGCTGAGCTCACCAGTGACCTGAGTTTCCACTTTATAATCCTTTCAAAACAAACTATGATGGCAGAAAGACGTCAAGACACTTTTGAGTTGTTTTTCTTCTTCTTTTACTGGAAAAGTACCATTAGGAAACAGCTTAGTGTGCCACTACCAGGTCTCAGTGTGAAAGACATATAATATGAGCAATGTGCTGGAAGGTGGCTGAAAGCACCACGAGAGTTCCATAACAATCTGAATTTGTTATGTTTGCAGTTTTATCATTTATGCCAGATTTCATACTGCACACTTTGATTTGTGTAGCCTAAAGTCAAAAAGCCCTAATCTAATTTTTAGTTTGTATAGCTGTAATTGAATCTTACACAGTAAATTCCGCTTGATTCACACATTAACACACAACCGTGGTCAGCAGTCTACTGTTACCTTCCTGTACCTCGAGCTCCTCTGCTAATAGTTAACATCCACTTGAGTCTGGAAATTCGGTTTCATTGGAATAAAATGTATTTGTGTGTGTGTGTATGAGGATTTGGAACAATAAAATCTGACATCTGTAGTTCTTCTGTATTTCCTGGGCTGAGGAGAAAGAAGTGAAATGTAAAACCAAACCCAAAACAGTAGCTTTGAGATTTGAGCTTTGAGAATCGTGCATGCGGTTGTCATTCTACCTCTTTCCATTTGTAACTACCAAATGTTTGATTCAATACTAGCCCCCCACCCCCACCCCTCATTTCCATCTGCTGTTGCAGGGAATTATGGTAGGAAACAGGACTTGGCTGGCAGACTGGGAGCAGGATGGATGGAACTCCTGTGGTTGAGCTCTGTGGGGATGAAGTCAGACTTTTTACTCGCAGGGAAACTCAACCAGACACATGCTCTCACACAACAGCTTCATTTCCAGCGTGTTTGAAACAAGCGAAGGCATTATTATGACAAAGATAAGCCCGTGTCACCTTTGAATTTCCTTTTTGCAGCCGATAAAAAATAAAGGAGCATTGTGGGTGGTTTTGAAAAGAACATTGTCCCTGTTGCGATATCACTGGCTACGCGTTCCCCCATACGAAGTCTCACACTGGCCTGTAAGAAGTAAACAGTCGTCCAAAACCAACTGATATGCTTGGCAAGCTGTCGCCTAATGTGTGCAGGAAAATGTGTCGAGCTGGCTGAAAAGAATGATGTAAAGGAAACCTGCCACACAGCGTGCTTGTATTTTATTGCCACACTGAGAGAGGAGACGGCTTTTGCGGGCAGCACTTCGTTGAAGCAGGCTATTATGTCTGCAATTCTGATCTCCATGAGCTCATGCTCACGCCGACACTTCTGCTCCAGATCTCTGGCCACGTTCAACCCTTTCAACGTTTCTCTGTCGAAACATTTAAAGACACAAAGGCACTGAGAACACATTTAGAAAAGAGTACACGAGCAACTCTTTTTTTATTTTAACCACTCAGATTATTCGCAAAGTAGCCATTGCTCATAATTATTCCACTTTATACTTTTTCCCTTCGGGGTATTTTTTTCTTTTAAACTCCATTTATAATTCTCGGCTTCTATGGCAACAAGTAAATATTGACATCTCATCCTTTTTCATCTGTGCATAGCTAATTTCCAACAAGCCATGGGGTAAAATCCTGGTTACAAACAGACCACCTCTGTACATCGATCGTTACAATTATTGCAGTTGAAGCATCTGAAGCCAGAAACTTGATACGTCATCTGGAAAAGAAACCTCAGCGTTGTAAAGCTGTCTCCACACTCCTGTCAACAAAGTGTGGTCTGGCAAAATTGATGTTGCCAGCATCTTTATGTTCAAACCGTCGCCGTGACGTGCAGCCGAGCAGCAATGTGCATTTCAAACATCCCGCATTAATGAGTGGATGAGGCTCATTGTTTCACACATGCGAGAGCCAAAGGATTGCTGAAGAAGAATGGACCAGTTCTCCAAGTTTATTTTAACTTCTTCAAGTGATTCTAGGACGAAATTGGTTCTGGGAAATTTAAAACCAGTTTTAAATCATTTCTGTGATGCAACTGCAGGTGTACCCTGTCCAACGATACCCCTAACGATGCTGACAGTTTTCTGCTCAGCATCCATCACTTCACATTTACTATTAGTTCAGAGTCACCGCGTCATAGTTCTCCTCAATCTCCCCACTCATAGCTACAGACAGGAAAGTTTAGACTGTCTGAAACCAGAGCATTACTCATTTTTTTCATTCCATTTCTTTTTTTTTAAAGCACTTGTGTCTGGCTTTTTTTAAATCGCCGCTTTGTGCAGCTTCAGGAAAGCTGTTCACCCAAGAGTTTGTTCTCGAGCGTACAAAAGTGACTTACAAATTGCTTGATTTTGGCTTTTACGTCAGTTACAGAATTTAAGCCCGCTTTTGGCTTATTTTGTAGCCGTTTCTGACTAAAAGAAATGTGTTTAAAATGCATCAGGGGCTTAGAAAGTTGGGTTTTACTTTTAGCAACCATCACCTTGGTTGATACGAATGAAAATGCTGCAAATTAAGAAATCTTCTGCAAATATAAATTCAATGTTTGTTTTGTTTAGTTTCATAAATTTACAAAATGCAAACTGAGCGAACAAATGAAAAAGACAGTATCAGTTTTTACACATACACTTGCACAGTCTGATTTTGTAGGGATGTAGCTAGGTGTATGATTAAAGAGTTATACCAAACAGGTGCTGATGATCAGATGTAACACAGTCACTAACTAAAGCAGAAGTAGCTGTGTTGGAGACTTAAAACTGGACAAGGAATAACTAAAGTGCCAGGGTTGGAAGCTGTAGAACAGGGGTGTCAAACTCCAGGCCTCGAGGTCCACTGTCCTGGAAGTTTTAGGTTTTTCTGCTCCAACACACCTGATCCAAATGCTTTATTCGCCTACTTATCAAATCATAAAGTTATCCAGAAGCATGTCCACTGGTCATCCATTTAAACCAGGTGTTTTAAAGCAAGAACACATCGAAAAACATGCAGGACAGTTTGACACATGTGCTGTAGAAGTTGGTTTCATGTCAAAGGTCAAACAACATGATGAAACTTAGCACAGCTACAAGACTCGAGGTTGTTCTACCACATCAGAATTGGCCTTTCCTTGGCAAAAAGAGACTTTGCTGGAGACTTCAAGATGTTTTGTTCAAGCTCTTTGGAAGAAACATGAAGAATTGGGCAATGGTGAAGACCAGAAACTCTGTGCTTGGCTGAAGGAAGACTTGGAATTGGAGAATGTCCAGTAGCCATCAGCTCAGAGGGGTCACAGAGCTGTGGGACCCGGGTACACCCATGTGCTACACAAAGAAGTTGAGCCAGAAGTGTTCGTCGTGGAAGAATTGTTGCCAAAAAGCCAAACCATCTCATTAAAAAAACAAGGCCAAGTGACTTATGTATGCTGGAAAGCATTTGAACTATGGGTGCAGAAAGCTCTCAGGAGTGCTCCGGACAAATGAGTCCAAATTTCAAAATGTTTGGTTGTTGCAGAAGGCAGTTTGTTTCACGAGGCTGGAGAGAGCCTGGAGGCAACAACAAAGCTAGTTCAGGGCTTCATTTCTACAAATAAAGCTGTGGGTTATGGTCGGAATTATTAGTTAATTAGCCTAAATTTACTATGCAGCAGAACAACGACCTCAAATATACAACTAACATCATTAAGCACCACCTTCAGTGTTAAAGAACTACGTTTTTAGAAGATCTGGGACTCTGTGGTTACCTGCTGAGTTCCAATTAAAACTATATACCAAGCATACCAAGAGGAACTGATGCTGTTTTTGAATCCAAATGGTGGTGACACCAAATATTGATTTGATTTCGATTGCTTTTCTGTTCATTCACTTCACACTAGTAACTGATACAAATAAACAGAGGTCCCACTTGTGAAAGCACTCCTACGTTGTGCCATTTTTTTCCACATCTGACTAAGACCTTTGCGCAAGCTAAGTAAATAAGTAGTTTTAGATGCTTCAAGCTCCGCTATTTGCACCGGCATGCATCTGTTTGAGATTTGTCAGGTTGTAAACACATTTAGTTTTCTTCTGAAAGCAGCTGCTTCTATAGTAATACAGTGGGGTTGTCAAAACAAAACAAAAAAAAACAGATAATGATCAGTCCATTCCAATTGCCATAAACATTTCAAACGGTTCAGCACAATTGTTCCTCTGTAAATATTGAGGAGTGCTGCTTCAACTTGTATATGTTATGTAAAAGCAGCCTGGATAAATTTTGGCGTTTAATCTGAGACAGAGTGTGGAGGACCAAATGAAATGTTTTGACAAGACTTTGACTTGAAGAATTGATTTGTTTGCAGATGTAATTTGTTGATGGCGGTTATGTTCTGAGCGCCGCCGCTTGAACCCTCTACCAGGCAGCAGGGTTGTGCTCATTAGCGAGTGGAGCGCAGCGAGTCTCCATTTCCACTGACATCCTGACTGTGTAAAGCAGCAGGGGAGATGGCACTCGGCAGCCATCGCTCAGCTTTAGGTCTTCATTTTCTGTAATGGCTTGTGTTTTATAGAAAAGGGGAAACAGCCTTCAGTCTGCCTTACAGTAGTTTATAAGTTACAGGGAGTTAGTGAAGCTTTTTAAACCGTAATGAATGACTCGCCTGCAGGTCTGAGTGCAGTCCTGCTGTTTTTCTTCGAAACTAATGCCTCTGTCTCAATCTTTTTATAGCGATTTTCTCGAGCTATTTGCTACCACTGCATCTTCTGTTTATGTGTATCTGCTAAAGTCCAAGTGGAGTAGTTCTTGCCTATGCAGCAAAGACGCGGCACACGTGGTTTTAATTAAATTCAGATGTTTTACAGTCAGAAATGATGAAGCTGCATGGAAAACATGATGAGAATGATTTTACGGACATAAACCAACTAAAAGAAGATATTCTTGGCAGTTCCATCTATTACCCCTCCTTTTCCAGGTTAGTAATTTTGTTTTTTTGCCATATTAAAAGGCATGTGAAAATGCATAGAAAAAAAGTAAAACACACATACACAAATTTGTATTTCCTTCCTTATTAGAACACTGTATTGACACCCAAGACTAGGAAAGTCTTAAGACTAGACTTAAACTTTCCTTTCTGATAAATCCTATAGTTCGTGTTGAGCTCTCCCTTAGTTATGCTGCTATATGTTTAGACTGCTGGAGGACAAACTGACAACATTTCCTCCCTCTGCTGCTGTCTTTACTCACTCTACTCTCCATGTTTGTATTTGTAATTATTTCTATTATTAACATGTGTTTTTCTATGTCTCTCTTCCAGTAGAAACCACATCTGGACCGGCCATCCTGTGTTTGTCTGTGTCTCTTTCCTGTCCTCTCAAACCCCAGCCGGTCAAAACAGATGGTGGCCATCCTGAGCCTGGTTCTGGTTCGGGTTCTGCTGGAGGTTTCTTCCTGTCAAAAGGGAGTTTTTCCTTTCCACTGTTGCCAACGTGCTGCTCAGGATGGGAGACTGCAACGAAGCGAAGATTCAACGCAATCTGCTGGCTTCCTTAGATAGATAACTTTTACTAATTGGCTTTTTGTAATGCATGTGAATGTTTTAAACAGTGCCCTAAAATGTCTTCTGTTGCGACTCGGTGCTAGCCTAACCTTGACCATTATCAGTACATGTTGTTTTTCTTTCATCTGCTCCCTTCTTCAAGGGTTGCCTCAGCAAGCAAACTCGCATGAAAGATTTGGCAATTGTTATATGCCGTATGTCCTTCCTGACACCTGCTCTAGTTAACGCATTTAGGAGCATTTAGGAGCATTTAGGAGCTGAAACCTCAGGATTACAAGACCACAGCACTGACCACTGAGCTAACACAGTCCTCTAACCATTATCATTATCGCCATTAACCTAAACATAATTCACACCTTAGCCCTAAACCTAACCCATCCATACATCCCTCCATCCATCTTCTATCGCTTAGTAGTTGAAGAATCAGGCAGGAGGGAAATCCAGACATTCCTCTCCCCAGCGACACTCCCCAGCTCCTTCTGGAGGATCCCAAGGCGTTCCCAGGCCAGAGAAATAAGTAATCCCTCCAGTGAGTTCTAGGTCTACCCTGCCTGCAAAACCTTCAATGGGAAGCATTTAGGAGGCATCCTGAACAGATGCCTGAACCACTTCAACTAACTCTTTTGATACAGAGTAGCTCTAATCTGAGCTCCCCCTGGATGACCGAGTTCCTCAGTTTGTCTCCAAGGCTGAGCCCGGCCACCCTACAGAGGAAGTTCATATCAGCCGCTTGTATCCAAGATCTCGTTCTTTCGGTCATGATTCAAACCTCATGACCACTGGTGAGGGTAGGAACATAGACGGACCAGTAAATTAAGAGCTTTGCCTTTCAACTCAAGTCTTTCTTCACCATGGCAGACGGAAGCAACGCCCACATTACCGCAGACGAGGCGCTGATCCGTCGATCCATCTTCTGCTCCATCCTACACAATCTCATGAACAAGTCCCCCAGATACTTGAACTCCTCCTACTGAGGCAGAGACTCATTCCCTTAGCTAACCCCTAACCCCAAAATGATGTTCCACAGTATTAAGACTGGACTACAGGTCCTTATGGGGACCAGTAGTCCTTATGGGGACCACAGATCCTTATGGGGACCAACGTAGGTTCGAAAGGAGGAAGAAAACCCAAGTACACAGATGTACACACACAAAAGCATCAGCTCTTTCCCAGTTCTCACATTCCGTGATCTTCTCTCTCACTCGTTTCACGTAAACAAAGATCAGGTGTGTATAACCCTGTTCACATCATTCAACAACCTCGCATGTTGCGAGAAATAAATGGACACAAACACAGCTTTCTGAATTGTGGTAATTTGTTCTTCTTATCTGCTTATGTCTGTTATTATCACCAGAGGTTTTGTGTATGAAAGACAGTTGAGAAACTCAGGCGTGCTGGCACAGGACATGTTTCATCATATGAAAGATAAAGAAATTGAACCCGGCTCCATCTACTGAGCAGCTGAGGTATTACCAAAGGCAATGACCTCACATTTCCTGTCTGTAAAGCAAGTCCGATACAACTTTTTAGATTTGATTGCAGAGGGTAAAGATTTTTTATGCGTAAAATCCCAGCGGTGATGATTCTCTTCAGAGAATTGCGTGAACGCCTCTCTTAAGCCTATCGAGCTCGTTGCGTCAGCTTTTGGGCCTCTTCCTGTGCTGTTAATTCTTATTTCTTTTTAAAGCATCACGTTTAGCTCCAGGTTTTCTTGATTAGGGCCATCAATCAGGGTTGACCCCAAAGACTGTCGTGGGATGATGAGCAGTTCTTACAGTTTTTGCACGAGTTCATCATGAGCTCAGTCTGTAGCTGGTGGGTCAGCTCTGTAACCTCCTGAAAGAAAACTTTAGTTACCTTCTTCACTTTAACCTCCGCTGCATCATCCACCAAATACTTGTCTACTACTTGTACTACTTTAATACACAACAAAAAACCCCGACAAAAAAGCAGCTGGATTTCTGTTTAAATAAGAGCTGCAAATTTGAACACGTTAGGAAAAATAGGACCTGCATGAAACCCCTCAGAACTGCACTTTGATATTATATAAACTTCTTAAATGTTTCTTTATTTGAATTTTTCTTCATTTATTCTTTCTCTGTGTTGTTCCATTGAACTGTTGAAAATCTGTGATGACAATCAGTGACGCAATTCTGGCAGATGAACCAGTAGCAGATCTCTACTGGGAGCCCGGCGCCATTCATCGTCAATCACAGTTGCACACGTTTTTCTTCCTCTTCAGTATTTCACAGCAGCAACACTACAACATAAACTGTGCAACTTTAGTGTCCCGCTGGAGCAAGAACAGACGTCAGTCGGTAACCGTATATTGTTCTGTCACTTCATCGTTTTTCCACATTATCATCGAGATACATTTTGGAATTACATTTCCACTCTTCTATTGTTGAAATGGCATTAGATAGAACAACTTGTAGCTTGTTTACTGGGTCTTTGTTGGATTACTGTAACATATAGAGACTCCTGACGATTAAAACATTAAGGTCTTTTCTTCAAAATCCACATATCAAGTTAAAGGCAGACTAAGATTTCCATGCTAATCAAAGTTAACAACCCAAATAAAGAGATGTAGTAAGAAAGAGATTATTAAAAAGGCTATTGGAGGTCTGTTTTGAAATCAGCTGTGGCTGAAATGATCCAAACTCCAGATTTTAAATTTCCTCAGGTGGGAGGCGATGAGTTGTGGATGTGCTCCTTTTTGGCTAATAAATGCAACAGAGCCGGTCACCAGCTGCGAGATGAGTTTACAAAATGTCCGGCTGCAGAAAGTTGCTCAATCGGAATAAAACGAGCGAGAGAAACTGGCGGCACTAGGTGGAATAAAACAAAAACAAATGTTTTGTCCATTTTATTTGTACAAAACCTGAAACTCGTGAAGCAACGGCGCATATTTGTTTAATTTCGGGTTAAACCTTTTACTGATGTTGTGGACATTTTATGGCTTCCAAGTGACTTCCTTCTCAGCACATTTTACTACTTAACTAGAGCATGTAGAGCGTCACTGAATTGAGAAAGATTTGCTGTTTGCATCCGTACTGCAGATACTTGATACACAGATACTGTGGTCCAATTTAGTAGTTTTGTGTAGGGGAGAAAAAAAGATTTTTACTTTTCTTTTAAACATCAGCACCAATCACATAAAACACAAATACATTCAAAATAGCACCTTTGACACTTAATTTGACAAAATAAATGTTATAAAAGAGTACAAAAAACACATAAGATAGACTGTTACGCTTTAAATACGCAGCCATAAGTCACTGTTATCATGTGCCAATACAAACCCAGTAGATCTATGTGAACTCAAACCCCCTGTGACAAAGGCTTATTTAAACAGTGATGATTCCAAACATCTTAAATAAATAATACGGGGAAACGTACAATTTTAGAGCTGCGGAAAGATTTGCAGCCGACTTGTAACTCCAAGTAAGCTTCAAAATTAGATATTCAGCATTTGAAATGGACATAAAAAATGGCTAACTGTGGAACATTTGGAGAGGAAAGCACGTATTTATATGAAAGTTCTTGATCTACACTAAATGTTTTAGTGCTTGGTTTCCGTTATGTTTTTAACATGCTGCGTTTTCTAATAATAAAAAAAAAAAGACGTTTGGCGTTCCTTTCCCGAAAAAGGCAATAGATCAGTTCAGATGATTCACTACTGGATGCTCAGCTTTGTAATCAAATGAACTAATCCTGCTGATGGCAACTTTGTTTTTCTTTACTGGACTGTTTTTCACTAAAACATTTACTCACAAATGAGTAAAATGCCATAGTTTCTGCGCAGTCTGATTAGTCTCGAAGGGGACAGGCATCCAAAAGGCTGCTGAAGGAGTGAGTCTTGTGTAAAACAGCCTGTCAGCTCAGTAGGGGTACGCTGAGATCGAGATGTAGATGATGAAGATGCTCTGGTATGTAATACGGCCCTGTAGTGAGATGGTGGTGGCCTGCACTTTGAGCCGTACAAGTCCCGGTCTCTCCAGAACCCGCAGGGTGAAGATTATCCCCCTGCCAGCCTCATCCTTGATACCGAACACCCGTCCTATCATGCCCGTCACCGGTTCTTGCTCAAGTATTGTAAAAGAAGTACGCTCCTGCAGGATTCCTGACTCGGAGAACGCCGATAGCCGTATCACGTTGTAATTAGCCGGTATGCCGGAGGGAAGAGTGAGCAGCTTGTACTGCAGGACCAGAGGAGAGCCTCCGGTGGCGCAGTCCTGAGAGCAGGGCCTATAGCATGTCCTTTAGAGCGTAGCAGGAAAAACAACATGCATCAGTGTCACAACAGCACAAGCAGTGTGTATTTTCACTTGCTGCTTCAATAATGTCTTCCAACATTGCCTTATAAGTCATGCAATTTACCCAGGACTTCTTCCACTTTGGTAGGATGCAGGACACGGTGTGTCCAGACACTGGTACCCCCCTCTGGTATTGAAACACATCTGGTTGTGTTCACACTGAACTCCTTGTTCAACACACTCATCAATGTCTATTGTTCAAAATAAAAAAAGGGAAAGGAACTTATCCGTAAGTTAAAGAGAAGTTCAAAGTTGTGTCATTCAGAGACTGTCAGAGAGTCTTACCTTTGCAGCTTCTGCCATTGGGTAGCAGCTGGTATCCAGGGGGGCACAGACACTGAAAACTGCCGATTGTGTTTCTGCATTCGTGTTGACATGGCTTCCTGAGCAAACACTCATCCACGTCTACACACAGAAAAATCATGCGGTTATGTATTTGTCATGATACAGTTACAGACACCATATCCCAAAGCTGTGACTAAATTCTGATCGAAACTTACCGACACACGTGCCGTCTCTGTTGGTGTAGCCCACGGGACAGCTCTGTCTGGTAATCCTAGATGCTCCGTTGGAACGAGAGAGGATCGGCCTGCCGAGGGACGACACCAGCTGCGGGCGCAGCCTTGTCCTGATCTTCGTCCCGTTGACGAAGGTCTGCCCCCTCTCCAGTCCTGCGCAGGAGCGTCCGTCCCCAAGTAGCACCGTCCCCGGGGGGCACAGGCACCTGAAGCTGCCGGGCACGTTGCGGCACTGGTGAGCGCAGGGGTTTGGCGTTTGCTGACATTCGTCAATGTCTGAGAGGGAAAAAGAAACTCAGGTTACATCTTATGTGTATTCCTATTAGTGGGATGTTCATTGTGGGGCGTTTTTTTTTTTAAAAACAGACAAAATTGATGTCTCACCCAAACATGGCAGCCCTACACCCTGGGATCTGTACCCTCTGGGACAAACACAACCATATCCTCCGACTGTGTTCTGACAGATCTGAGTGTAGCGACACATGTGACTGCCATCCTGGCACTCGTCGATATCTAAAAAAAATTAAGAAAATTATATTGTCTTTTCTTTCGGCTGCTCCCCTCTGCATGGGTTGCCACAGCAAACAAAAGTTTTATAGCACAACCTGGGGTCGAACCTGCAGCCTCAGGAGACCGCAGCACTGTCCATCGAGCTGCCACAGCAGCAGAAAAAGCTGACCTTGGCTAATTTCTTTAAAAATAAAACAGCCAAAACTAAGACCATAACTGTTTCAATTTATATTCTATGTTCATAGTGCTGCTGGAAAAATGAAGTTTGTGCCAAAAACTATCTCTTAGGGGCATTTTTGCAAAAGGTTTTAGTTCCCTTTGTAAGGAAGAGGCAGCTTCCTCTTGTGTCCTAACAATTCCGTAAAAGTCAGTGCAGTACAACATTTAACATGCAGTTCAGGGTTGGCGGTGTCAGTCTTTTATTGGCTGCAGTTATCATTTGACCAGTCAGGATAAACCCAACCCTCCTTTCTCTTGAGCTCCTAAATGCGTTAACTAGAGCTGATGCTGTCTTCATGCAGAATGGAAAGTTTTATGTATCCTGCGATGCTAAATTTAACGCAGACTAAATAATAAAAGTGGATGAGAGTGGAGCATGACGGTCACTGACCCACACAGGCTTCGTTCTCTGCTGTGGTCATTCCAGCTGGGCAACTGTCAAAACACTGGTATCCTCCGTCTGTGTTGCGGCACTGCTGGTGAGCTGGGCAGACGTTCCTCATGCACTCATTGATGTCTGTGAAAGTGAAAACATTACAGCTGGGTCGTTCCAATAATATATCATAAAATCTGACTTACACGCTTGCTTGTGTAGTTTTATTCTTTATCAAACTACTCCCTACTACAAGTATAATTTCCTGTGACTACTTTTAAACACAGTGTAGAGTAAGCTGACTGACCGATGCAGCGATGTCCTGACAGCTGGTATCCAGGGTGGCAGATACAGCGGAAGGAACCCAGAGTATTGAGGCACTGATGCTGGCACGGAGAGATGGCAGACTCCTGGCACTCATCCACATCTGCAAGACAAATTTGGCAACACAGGATTTCACCACTTTCTGTGCACAACACTGCCTGCACAGTTTGGTTGGATGAACGGCGAATGGAGATGCGCTCAAACAGATTAATAGTGATTTACCTTCACAACTGGTTCCTGCGAGGCTGGGCTTAAAGCCGGACCCACACCTGGCCTGGCAGCGGTATGTACCCACTGTGTTTACACACTGCTGGTTGAAGTGGCACATGTGGGAGCCTTGGGAGCACTCGTCGATATCTGAGCAGTACATGTAAAATAATACAGTAGTATGAGAGATGAAATTATAATAAAAAATAACAGGATTTTACACATGGCTGATATTAACCGAAGCCACCAGCAGGCTATTTTCTCAGCTCACCATGGCACGTGTTGTTCTCTGTAGAAATGGAGAAGCCGGAGGGGCAGGCGCAGCTAAAGCCCCCCATGATGTTGTTACACGAATGAGAGCAGGGGGACTGCAGCGCACACTCATCTTCATCTGATAGAAAAGTGTTTTGTTATGTTAACAAAACAGTGGCACAGAGACAAATATTCAAATAAGACAAATGAGGCATTAATGGAGGGGGAAAAAATAAGACTTACCAGCACAGTAGGAGGCTGTGTCAAGAGCAAAGCCTTTTGGGCATGTGTCTTCATAACCATCTGCAGTCAAAATTCATCCACTGTTAGCTTTTGCAACATTTGGAAATTCATTTAGTAATTCTTGTAATGTGGTGGTGTTGAAAGTTGAAATTATAGCTGCCGTCTTCCCCAGACCTGGTATGAGAAGAGATGTGGTGATGTGGAAGTCCATCGTAAGAGTAAACATGTTGTAGACGCTATTCATCCTGGAGACTTTGAGCAGCTGGAGCACAGGGCCCTGGCGCTCCTCCTGACCCTCGTAAATAATGGTGTGGTTACAGCGCAGCACCATGGGCCTTCCTCCTCTCCGGTGGCTCTGGGATGACCATGAGTACAGCTGCCCTTGGCCGGTCTGCACGTATGACTCATCAAACTCCTGTGGGACGGCAGCAAAATCCGTCAGATTTGAAAAGCATCTGAAGCATGACAGGGTCAAATTCTCCAGCACGATGTATCTGGGAAGCTAAGGTGTAAATGAGGTCCTTAAACAGACTCTGTGGTCGCTTCAGCGAACGCACCTGGAGGCTGAGATGAGACGATGATAACGATGGAGGTACGAATCCGTTAATTACAACGTCAATGAGCAGAACTCCCTCAGAATCCAGTCCTCTGGCAACGTGGGTCAAGCGAAGGATTTCGCCTGTGAGAAGCAATTTAGAAAAAAAAAAAAGAAAAATTGTTTCATGTGCAGAAGTGTCCACATTTAAGGTTGACAGTGCTGCCACCTGCTGGCTACTTTTTAAAGAAGCAAACCTTACAGAACAAAAGTATGATGTGTCTTGTTCGTTTACTGCTGTTTTAATCACAAACCACAGTTTACATAACACACATAACTCTGAATTCCCTTTCTGAAAGTGAAAAATAAGCAATAACACATGATAGGTCCAATATTTCAGTTATGTGACGGGTGAATAAATCACCACGCTTCATGTTACATGTTAAATAAATCAGAGGCTTGTAGTAAGAATATTTGGCAAATTGAATCTCACCGGTCTCAAACTCCAGCTGAGACTCCTGTCTGAACTGGCCCTGTGTGAAGGAGTAGCCATTTTTGGTGGCTTCGCTCTGAAGCACCGTGGTCCAGTAGATGGGAGTGAACACAGACACCAAAACCCGCAACAGGGGACCTGCAACAGGAAGTCATCAGTTCTTGGACTCTTACAGAACCACAGAGGACAAACAAGTCAATTTCAGAATCACAGAGTGGTGTATTCCACAGCTTTACTATGAAGTAGTTTATTAAAATGCTTGATAAAGGTTAGGCTGAGATCTTCAAGGATAACCTGAATGGACTGAAGAATTATCAACATACTTTTATTTCCAAAAATGAGTTTGTGTTTAAGATAGAAATTCACAGTTAAATCTTTGGGGATTGTTCTCCAAAGCTTTCTAACTTGTGCAAATATAAAATGTGAATCGAGTGCAACTTACTGAAAATACCTCTCTGAAAAGACCAGCTTTCAGTGTTTTTATGTGCTCAAACTCACCCACAGTGGGGGGGATGTTGTCGAGGTGTGCATGCAGAGTGCTGCTGCCCTCCTCCACATTGTCTGTAATGTTGGCCTCCAGGAGAGAAACACCAAACTCTCTCTCATTCACCATCCCGATCAGGCTGCCTCTGGTCTTACGTGGAACCTCGCCTGTCCCCAACACAAACAGTGAGAAAAATAACAGCCAAACATGTCAAATAATTTCAATTTACTATTTTCATGGGTAGATTAAAAAAACAAGGAAATAAACTGTGTCCTACCTGGGCACAGACCAGCCTGACATTTCCTGGAGTCGATCCTTGGACCGCTGCAGGAGCGGCCACCGTTTGCAGGTTCTGGATTGTTGCAGGATCTGATTCGTTCTTGAAAACCTTGCCCACACGTGCTGCTGCACAGACCCCACTCCTCCCAGTTGGAGTAACCCCCATTAACTGAGACAGGGAAGAAGAGAGGATTTTATGTTTATTTCTTCGGCTGCAAAAATGACTTTGGTTTAGACAAATAGCTGAGCGCTTCCATTAAACAAAAACCCAAGCACATTCACTGGTGAGAATGTGTTTCTCATTTCCTATTGTTCATCATTTAAGCATGTGTCGTTGTACAAGGAGAACTCACTCTGAACCTTGAGATTAATGGTCCTCTCAGCTGTTCCAGCCTCACTCTTAGCCACACACTGATACTCTCCTTCATCTGCAGCCTGTAGATCAGACAGATAAGACAACATGGCTTCAATGCTATAATAAACTTTCAGGACAGACCCCTCTTTAAGTCATTTTTTTGTCTTTTACAAAAAAAGGAAACACTGAAGACGAAAGTTGACATTTTCTACGGGGCTGCTTATTTGATTCCAATGAAACTGTCATGATAGACATGACTCAGCCAGAGAGGGTAAATTTAACATTAGAGTGCTCCGTGGGAAGGACAGTCATCCATCTGTGAGAAAGTCTCAGCTGCAGGCTGTGCAATTACAGCAGCAGATACAGAGCATAACAAGGTTACAGGCGAAGGAGGGAGAGGCTGAGAACACGCAGTTCTGTTCTTTCCTTCCCTTCGTTGCTAATGCTGTTAGCCTCTGTGGCTGAACTGAATCTGATTTGGGTGGAGGCATGACACTGCGGGACAGTCACACACTGTTCCTCCATCCAAGGTGACTGCAAATCAAGCTGGGGAAGTATTAAAAAAACTGATTTATTGTTCCCCACAACATGAAACATTTGCTGCTGTTTGCTGAAGAAGAGATAAATATTCAAATGTGAGTCACATTGTTTAGCAATGCTTGTCTCCAGACAGGGTTACTAAAGCGGGATGGAGAAAGCAGAGTGATAAAAGAAACATATTTACAGTGATGCTGTAAATGACCAAGGATCCGTTGTGGAGGGTTTGCATTCGGAGAAGGCGGTGTAAGGGCTTCCCATTTCTGAGCCAGCGGAGGACGGGGCTGGGGTCCCCGTGAACAGGACAGTCCAGCATTGCAGAGCCACCCTGGACGACCATCTGAGACATGTGGGCTTCACCCTTCAACACTGGAGGCTCTGCAGGTCCACAGGATATATATTTATAGTACGATGTGAATCACTTGTAACGGGTCAATCAAAGGAAATCCTACAGAAAAGGCTCACCTCTGATCCGCACAAACGAGAGCGCTCGAATGGAGCCCACGCTGTTTTCTGCCAAGCACACGTAGGTCCCAGCATCGTTCACAGTCACATTCTCAATGATGACTGAGCTCCTGCCTGCTTCATCTACAGCTGCTCCTGGAACAGTTTTAATCAATGCTGTCAGATGGATCAACGTACAACATGCAGTTTTATCCCGAAATACTTTGAAGATTAACGTGTCACAACACCGAGATGAATGAGAATGAAGAGCTATGAAACGTTTATATTCCACGGGACATATTTTACAGCCTCTGAACTGAAAAGATTGAAACACAATACCTTTAAAAGGTTTGTTATTGACAGTCCAGGAGATGGTGGGAGGAGGAGTTCCCTGCGCGTGGCAGGACAGGGCCAGGTTCTGTCCTTTGTTAAGGGTTACATCACCTGGCAGCTCTTTGAAGGCTGGCCTTGTGTTGATGGACAGGTGGATGTCTTGTCTCACAGAGCCTGCAGGGTTTGTGGCTACGCATGTGAATACACCAGCATCTCCTAGCTGTGTAAAAAAAAAAAAAAAAAGGTTAAAAATTGATTTCTCAAAACAGAACTAAAGTTGGGTGGGGTTCGGAATATTTAGTCTAACCTCAGTTCTCTCTATGATCAACTCTCCGGATCGCAGGACTGTGAATTTGCCGGGAAGGTTGGGCACGACGGCGCCGTTCTTCTCCCATGACACTCTGGGTTCTGGTGAACCCTGAGCGGCACAGGGCAGAAGGGCCTGAAAACCCTGGATGACTGACAGCTGGGTCTGTGCAGGAGGAATCATGGGTGGGACTGAAAGGCAACAGAAATATCAACTACATTCATTTGTTCTTGTCCCGGCACAATGTGAGGCGGTGTTAAAGCCTTCTATCACCTTGAACGAGCAGCCTCATATCGTGGCTGGTTCTTCCCGCCACGTTTTTGGCCGTACACGTGTAAAGTCCTGCATCGCTGCGCTGTGTGGAAGTAATTGCCAGAGTTCCATTGGCAAAGAGACGTAGATGAGCCCCATCAATCAGTGGCCTTCTATCCTTGTGCCAAGTCACTTCAGGTTGCGGCTGCCCGTCAGCCACACACTCCAGACTGACCGGCTGACCCAGGACAGCAGTGTACTTAACACGAGGCACACTCAGCACAGGTGGAACTGAAAAAAAAAAACACGAGGTGAGCAGATATTAACTTCTAAATGCCTGAAAACTGATTTTTAGGAATGATGAGCGGCCATCTTTTATTTCTTTGCTCATGTGTTGTACAGTAAAGCTACAAGAAATAGAAACTCACTGCTCTCTGTCTGTCAGTGCAATCAAAAGTCTACATTACCTTGTAGGACTAGTTTGGTTTTTGCTACAGTTACGCCGGCGTCATTCTTTGCCAGGCACTGGTAGGTTCCTGCGTCGCCAAGTGTCACACGAGAGAACTTCAGAGCTCCGTTTGAGAGCACAGCCAGCCTGTGACCTGCAGCCAACACGGGATCAGGAGTACATAATCAGTATCAGAAATGTTGCAGCGAGAACTGTCAGGTTAGGCCCTATTTCATGGCAATACCACAGTCCTGGTGATGAAATCTGCTTCAGTGTGACACATTTGTATGACAGTGACAGACACCAGTGTCAGCTCAGATTTCTATTTTATTTTTTTTAACAAACTGAGTGTAGTGCACGTAACCTGCTGCTATGGGAACTCCCTCTCTCTGCCAGGTGATTGATGGTCTTGGGAAGCCTTGGACCTCACAGGGAAGAACAGTTCCATGATGCAACACTACTTGTACTTCCTCCGCCGTTGGTCTGATCTCTGGTGGCTCTTAAGTGTACAGACGAGCACACGGTTTGGGTTCATACGTTATGCCCACTGAAATCATGTTTGCACGATGACTGACAGCGGGCCCCTATAGAGAGCCTACCTTGTACTGTGAGAGAGATGTGTTTGTGAGCCACTCCGGCAGGGTTACGGGCTGAGCATGTGTATCTGCCAGCATGGCTTGGCAAAGCAGCAATAATCTCCAACATCCCTGCATCGAATTGACCAGAACAGCTGAACAGCATTCGCAACGTGAGGAGCTGTAAATCCTGAACACATCCTTAGATTAACTGTCTTACCAGTGGGAAGAACACGATAACTTCCTCCCCTTGTGCTCAGTTTAGCCCCACCTTTGGACCAAGTTACAGTGGGTTGAGGGCGTCCATGCACGCGACAAGGCAACACCACAGGGGACATTTTCACAGCCTTAACTGCTGTGACATCATCCTCAATAGATGGTGGCACTACGGAGGAATAAACCAAAATCAAGAATTCAGCCATCTGAAATTGAGGTTTGCATTCTGGTTATGGTACATGGCTCCAAATCATTACCTTGCAGGATAACTTCGATTACCCTGCGCTCCTCTCCGGCATCATTCACCGCCGTGCACTCAAAATACCCTTCATCCTCGGTGGATGGAGACAAAAGAACAAGAGACCCAGAAGATAATAACCTGGATGAGTGACCGAGGAGAATGAGCGTGAGTTGTACTGCAGATTTACTGTGTATTCAGAGAGTACAGCTGCAGTTTTTTTTTTGTTTTTTTTTACCTGTATGCACCAGAAGACTGGCTAGTATCAACTGGGGTTCCATTCCTCTTCCAGGATACTTTAGGTGCAGGTATGCCTGTTGTCTCACAGCTCAGCACAGCTCTTGTTCCAGTGGTTGCTGTCACGTTAAACGGACCTGGACTGATCGAAGGGGCCACTGATAAAAAGAAAGACAAAAACAACAACAACAACCAAAAAAAAAGAGAGCTTTAGATTACTATATAGACATAAAGGTAAATACAAAAAAAGCTCAATGGAAGGGCTATCATTCTTCACTTTTACAGAGAAAACACTTGCAGACTCTTAATGAAACAATATGCTGTATTTACCAAATACATGAAGATCCATTCCTCTGTGATCGGAGCCAGCCTGGTTGGACACTGTGCAGTAGTAACGACCAGCATCATTCAGATGAGTCCCGTGTATTTGCAAGGAGCCTTCTGACAACATGGTGTACCTGGAGTTAAACGATAAATGATCATTATGCTTTGTCCTGTATATAACTGACTTTGGTGAGCATAAAGCATGCTCTAGTAAATGTCTTATATTATCTAAGAACATACTTATTATTATTTCCAGGCAGAGGGAAGCCATCTTTCCTCCACATGACTGTGGGTGAGGAGTCACCTTGAACTTCACAGGGTAAAACTGCATCCTGACCCATAGGAACAGTTACCATGGAGGTACCGTCCTTTATCACCGGCGGCACTGGAAAAACAAACACAAACTCGTTTCAGAGACCGGGTGTAGCAATGAAAACTGTTTTCAAAAACATTTTTTCCCTGTAATTTAAAAGTATTTATATTGTACATCATGTTGTTTAGTCTAACAACCCAAATCGTTGGGAGAAATTCAACTTTACACAATAAAGGCTCCTTGTTTGGCAGAATCATCACATTTCTCATTTCTTAAACCCAAAACAGGTTATTATCAAGAATGGTTAGAGAGTTGGTTGTTTTCAATTTTTTTTAACTTCATACGTCAGATATTTCATTTTGTTTAAGCCTAAAGAATGCATATTGCATTGATTTCAAGTAAAAACAACAATAACACAGACAAAGTAAGCTCCCGCCGTCCTATTTTACAACAACCACAAAATAAAACATGCCCAATATTATTTATATGACTGTGGCTTTCTTTTAATCTCTATTTCTTCACTCTGTATAATTAACCACTCCTTTTAGATTCTCTTTTTAAATACAAACCAGATGCACATTTCAAAACAAAAAAAAAGTCATCTCTGATTTTCTCAAACACACAATGTGAGAACATTTAAACAATATCAATAATTAAACAAACAGAAGCATTGGCAAAAAAAATACACACTTCAGTTATTCAGTTATTATTATTGTTTTAGCATCTAGTCGTAGAGTTTGGCCTTAATAAATTACAGCATTTTTACTGGAATAGGCAAGAAACTAATGTGACCAACTGTGGAAACACTGTTGACTAAAGTATTTCAATATAAAAGTTTTCCCTAAAGTTACATTCATATGTTTCTACTTACAGAGAATCTCCACTGTGAAGAAGAGACTTGTGCTTCCAGCCATGTTAGTAACCACACAGCTGTACTGGCCGCTGTCCGCAGGCTTGACTTCCTGGATCTCCAGGTACTGACCTCCAGCCAGGCGCTGGATACGACCACCCAGCTGATTTAACAGGAGGAGAGGAGGAGAACACAATCTGTGGGTCAGAGGAGCTCAATATATTGGAAGAGCTCAGTGCAGCTTTTTTCTTTTTCTTTGTACCTGCAGTTTGGCCTTATCCTTGTACCACTCTATATCAGGAGGGGGGTCACTGTCAGCCAAGCACTCTAATGTCAGGTGTCCATTAACTGGCACAGTCAAGGTTTTCACATCCCCAGAGCCAAGCAGCGTTGGTGGGACTGAAATACAAACAGGGATTATTAAGCTACAGCTCTCACTGAAACATAAGAATTCATGACAGCAAAAAAAAATTCCCTTGGAGCTTGTTTTTTTTTTTTCTAAACTCCTTAAAAATATCTCACCAAAAACATAAAAGGTTTAGAGACAGATTAAGACACATTTAAAACTTGGGTGTTCACATTATAGAAACGCAAGTTTAGCTTTTCACAGAGAAAAACAGAGATGTGCTGTAAAAAGTCTGCTGATGAGTCATAAAGCAAAGAAGGTGGAGTCCCAGGTGAAAGTGAATGAGGACCTTTAGGGAAAGGGAGGACATGATATATTTCTTCAGCGTTGAAGTTTTAGGAAGAACGGCTTGTGTCACCTTGGACTCGAACCCAGTGGCTTTTTCCATCCTCTCCAGCGAGGCTGCTGGCCAAGCAGGTGTACAGACCCGCATCCTCCACCTTTAAACGAAGCGCATTAAACAGCTTGAGTAGCTCTGGCATACAGCTCTGTTTTATCCTGGAATGATGCTGTCAAAACTCCCGTTGCAATGACAATGTTCTGTACTTACATAAAGGTTCAAACATGATAAATTTACTTTGTTTTTTATATCTAAAAAAAAATGCAATTTTGACGACTTATTTATGATTATTATTACTGTAATCTGTTGTTCATGTGCTCACACAGTTAAGATGTAATGTACCTGAACTTTGCTGATCCGAACAAATTGTCCATCCTGCTGAATTACAGCAGGTCCCTCCAGTGGCTGACCATCCTTGAGCCAGCTGAGGGTGGGAGGAGGGACCCCCACAGCGGAGCACTCCAGCTCAAGTGGGCTGTTTATTGCTATGGTCAGCTCTTCTGGAGATCCGGGGCGGGATATCTTTGGAGGCACTACATCAGACAGCAGCATGTTTGGGCTCGGCATTTAATGAGTTTACATCATGACTTTTGGATGGAGAGCAAATGAAAATAAACAGTGAGTTTTACCAAGCACGGTGAGGTTGAAGCTCTTAGTGCTGCTTCCAGCCTGGTTGCTGGCCACGCAGCTGTAGAAGCCTTCATCCGAGGGAGCCACATCTGGCAGCTGCAGCCGGGTCTCCTCGCCATCCAGCAGCAGGTTGCGGTGAAGAGACAGTGGCTGGCCGTCTTTCATCCAGGTCAGTGTGGGAGGAGGAACGCCACGTGCCTCGCAGGTTAACGTCACCACAGATCCCCGGACGACTGTAACTGGTTCCACTGGTTCCACATTGTCCACACCAGGGGGCACTGCAGACCAAAAATACACCCTGAGTGACGTCTTTATATCGTCTCTGAGGAGGATTGGTCATGTTTTGATTTTTACCTTGAACCTGCACATCATAGCTGAGCTCAGCGTGACCAGCTTGACTCCATGCTACACATGTGTACACTCCAGAATCAGACAGCTGGATGGGAGCTATCCTGTTGTTGTTTTTTTTAAATAAAGAACATTTAGAAAGACATTATCTACAAAAATGTAATCTGTTTAAAACATTGCTACATGGATTTAAACTGACCTGAGTAAAGAGTCACCAGAGAGGAGGCGTGTGCGAGGAGAGAGGAGCAGAGGGCGGCCGTTCTTCAGCCAGCTGATCTGAGGAGGAGGGTTTCCTGCTGCCTGACACTCCAGGGTCACTATGCTGTCCTGTGTGACCTGCACCTCTCTGGGGACGGTGGTCTCGCCAGAGATAGATGGTGGAACTGTGACAAACCAAGGCGAGTTATAATATAACTCTTAAACTTTAACAAAGATAAAATGTATGTCATTACCAACCGAGAATGACGAGGGTGTAGATTTTGCTTTCCTGGCCTGCTGGGTTCACAGCCATGCAGGTGTATGTCCCAGAATCCTCAGGACTGAGCCTCATTAGGGTCAGCGTGCTTCCATCTGGGGTTGCACTGCAGGAATTCAGACACGCTTATTGTTTTTACATAATTTTTTCCTGTCTAAACTCCAGCACACCGCCACCACCATCTCATCTGAAACTGAGAATTATCCTCTCATCATTGCGCTCATCATCATCCCACGATTTTCACACAAACACAGATTTGTTTTCTCTGGCTGAGGAAGTTGTGATGACTGTATCAGAACACAAACAGCTGCAAAACAGCTGCTCTTGGTAGTCCTCGGTGAAATTAGGCAACTGGCTATGAATCATTTTATTGGTATGCTCGTTATCCTCCACGATGATTAGTGGTGTCATTTTACAAACCTTCGGGGAATGGCGTTAATTGATCCTTATACTACATGTAAAATAAACTGAGGAAAAAACTAAGAGCCAAATGAAAATTCCTCCTGTTCTAAATACTTCAAACTTTTGATCCAGAGGAACTGTGAATGACTTACGAGATGTGATGTGTGTCCGAGCCCACTAAAGACACGCCATCTTTCAGCCAGCTGAGGTGGGGCGCTGGGATTCCGTTTGCTCTGCACTCCAGGGTCAGCTCCTTTCCCACAGGTGCACTTACGTCAGATGCTTGGTCAGAGCTCAGGATGGTGGGTGGTACTGGGAGCCACAAAAGAGTCCAACCCATTCCCATTAAGGATATGTGTAAATACAGTTCGACGGCTGGAAAGAAAAGTCTTTACCTTGCACTATGAGTGTGTAGTCTTTCTGTGTTTGACCCTCGCTGTTCTTGGCTACACACGTGTATGTCCCAGCATGGGACAAACTTAGAGGCCCCAGCTCCAGCCTGTTACCTCGAACAGACCACTGCCACTGCAAACTGCTAACTGAGCAGGAACATCGGCACGTTTAGCTGTCACACATGACGCATCCTAACTTTAGCAATTTGCTCCGTCACTGCCTTCAATTTACCTATAGGAGTTCCATCTTTGAGCCAGGTAATGCTGGGGACGGGTACGCCTGTGGCCTCGCACACCAGGGCCACATGGGAACCCAGGGTATAATTTAGTATCTCCCTCAGAGGCCCATCCAGCTTTGGTAGAACTGTGGAAATATATTTCTGCTGTTAGCCCAAACATGTGAACCACAGCTATTCAGAGATGGTTGTTTAGAAAGTTAACATACACTTTAGAGGTATTCTTACCATGAATCATCAGCCTGAATGTCCTGTCCACCTGTCCAGCCACATTGGACACTTTGCATGTATATGTGCCACCATCTGTGGTCTATTAACAAGAGAGAAAATGCTATAAATTATTATGTCACATATGCCATGAATGAAACATGTACACATCAAACAGTAAACACAGAAAATCTGGTTGAAATGTGTTGCTGAAAGCCACTTTAAATAGATTTTGTTTTGTTTACTGTAGGACTCGAGCACGATGTAATGAAGTTATCCCGACCTGAACTCCCATGATCTCCAGCTGGTGGCGATCTATCTTCAGCCCGTCCCCTGAAGCCAGTTGCAGCCCATTCTTGTACCACGTGACCTCTGGCTCAGGAACACCTTGGGCTTCACATCTCAAGATGACTGATTTACCAACATGAGGGGTCACTATGTCTGTGTCGACATCGTGCCGGGGCCTCAGGGAGGGCGGGACTGTTCAACACACACACACACACACACACACACACACAGTGAAAAGTTTGATTCCTTCAGAATCTGTATGGTTCACTTCTGAACTGTCCTCAGTCCCAGCTGGGTTAAGATAAACACATCTTATTTCATGAAAGTTTTGGGGATTTGATCATGTGTATATGAAGCTGAGCTGTTCAGATGGGTCACCATGGATTTGCTTACCATAAACACTAAGAAGAATGCTTTTCTGCTCCTGTCCTGCTGAGTTGCTGGCTGTACACACATATTGCCCTGCATCTTCCAGTCCTGCTCGAGGCAACTGTAACATCTGGCCACCTTTAATACAAGGTATATATGTGTGAAATGTAATATCAGTTGTGGAATTAGATTTCAAGAAAGTAAATGCAGCTGATGACTAAATTATTTGGGTATTGCAGTTGACCGGTGACTGACCTGGCAGGATATGGATGGAGGTGCTGAAACGGAGGAGCTGCCCGTCTCTGGTCCAGGTGATTTCTGGGGGAGGGTACGCTTGGACATCACACAGCAGTGACACCATGTGACCCTCAATGACACTCACCTCCTCCTCCTTTGGTCCAGTTATTCTAGGAGGCACTGAAAATTACAGTTTGTGAAGAAGACACAAGTCAGCGCATCTGTTATCATTGGATCTGATCATATTTACAGGAAGTGGTTTCTTACCTTGGACCATCACACTGAAATGCTTCTCAACAGATCCAACCTTATTCTCAGCCACACAAGAATACCCAGCCATGTCTGAAACCTGGACATTGAGCAGCTGAGGATTTAGGCATAAAGTGTTAGTCCTCTACACACACACACAAAAAAAAGGATCTGATAACTCACTGGTAACACTCCTGAAGTGGTCAGCAGCTAACCTGAAGTCGTGCCCCGTCCTCAATGATTTGATGCTGTGAGTCCGGGCGCACCGGCTGTCCGTCTCTCAGCCAGGAGATGACTGGAGCCGGGCGTCCAGTCACGTCACAGTGCAGAACCACGGTGCTGTTGACCACGACTCCCATCTCCTCCATAAACTCCTCCGATGCTCCCAAAACAACAGGAGGAACTAAACAGGTGAAAAACAAAAAAGAAATGCTGTAATTGTGTATCCTTTACCTTGGTTGTGTTGTTCAAAAAATAATGAAACCACGTTTGCTTACCGAGGATCTCCAGCTCAAAATGCATGTGGTCCTCCCCTGCTTCATTCACAGCCTGGCATGTATACCTCCCAGCATCCCCCTGCTGCACTCGGGGGATCTGTAGCACCTGTCCTCCTGCTAGATAAAAAAACATAAATGCATAACAGCAGAAAAAGTCACAAATACAATACAGAGGAGCCAGGCTACTGGTTTAGGGTCATGCCTGAAGTAGTTTCTCCTGACCTGGAAGAAGAGCCACTCCATCAGCAGAGGTGAGCTTTTGTCCATCCTTGTACCAGCTGAGTTCTGGTGGAGGGATGGCGTTGCTCTCACAGGACAGGCTGACTGAATGACTGAGGACCACCTCCCGCTTTTCCACCATATCTTCACTGTCCCCCTCATGGCCCTGACCCCAGGCTGCTTCCCTGTTTGTCACGCGATGGAAGACTGGTGGAACTAGAAACAAAACACACAAGTTTTATTGCTTTCTGTGAATTCAGAAGGAGTTTTAACTTTAAAACTCAAATGTCTTATATGTAACAAAAAGGTCTGACTCAAACCTAAACCATCTGTGATGATCCGAAGTAACCAAACACACCTTGGACTGTGACGTGAAAATCTCTCTTGTCCTCTCCTGCAGAGTTGGTGACCACACAAGTGTACTGTCCCTCGTGGGACAACAAGGCATTCTCTATGTGGAGGGAGTGGCCATTCTCCCGGACCTCAGTAAGCATCTAAACACAGAGAAAAATCGAAGATTTTAAACTTTTTTGGGATGTTTTTGTTTATTTTTTAGACTTCTTAGCTCAAGTTATTAAATATTAAAGTAAAAAATTTGTGAATACTGTGATATTTTTCTGCCTTTTGCAAACTTTTACATTGGTTTCAGTGTTTTTTTTTTTTAATCATATAACTCAATCACATTCTTCAATGTTAAAAAAAAATCCATGAACCATCAGATACAGATGTGCCTCATTTGTGGTTTGAAATGTAATGTAGCATCCTTACAAATCGAACATCAACATTTTCAAATTACAAGTTGAGTAGAAATTAAACTATATATTATTGTCACAGATGAGGCCTGTGATGTTTAATTACTGGGCTTCTCTTGGATATGTCTTTGCTGTAATTAACGTGCTTACTCATCGCACAAAATCTGAAGTGTGGGGGTGGTTTGTGCCGAGGGATCTATATTTTGTCATGGCTGTTGTAAGTCATGCTGGTTGCCGGTAGAGGGTGACAGAGGTAAGATTTTGGTCCATGAAAATCCCAGCTGAATGTTTGAGATTTCGATGCACAGCGTGGAAATGCAACACACCGACCTGTCCGTCTTTGAACCAGTGAACTTTGGGCTCAGGGAAACCTTTGGCCAAACAAGACAGAGTTAAACTCCCATTGATCTTCACTTTCTCCTCATGACCAGCAAATGTGAAGGATGAAGATTCTCCTTCTATCTGTGGGGGAACTGGCGAGAAAAAGGGAAAAGGAGGTGAAACAGTAACAAAATCTGTTCTCCAGCATGTTCTCCTGAGAGCTGTGTAGGATATGTTTTTACCCAGAACACTGAGAGAGTAGTGCTTGATGGCTGTGCCGGCTGGATTTGTTGCTCTGCATGTGTAAAGGCCACTGCTGTCTCCCTGCGCTGAGCCCAGCCGCAGGGCCTGCCCTCCGTTGGTGTATGTCACCTGAGGAGTGGACACGAGGGGCTGGTTGTCCTTTAGCCATGTGATACTGGGTGTAGGTGAGCCCTCGGCATTACAGGGGAGGACTGAGGGGAAACCCAGCACCACTGACACCTCTGAGGTCTCATTCACCCCTTTGATAACGGGGGGAGCTGGAAAAGAGACAACATAATAATGTGTAGCAGCCAGTAATTTTAGTGCCCTGAGGTACAGAGTGAATGAATCCACAGTGGATTGACCTTTTTGTGCAGGAGAGCCTCTAAAACAGAAATGCATCATGCACTACAGCAGTGAGCAATCACAGCACTCCTAGTGTGACAGAAAAAGATTTCAGCTTTTAAATATGTCCTCAAAGACCTGATGGTGTCTAGATATGAGTAACACACCTGCAATAAATACTACACTCAGTCATTTCCTTCATCAGCACAATACTGGTGCCAGTTACCAGCAGTAGTTGACACAAAATTGTTACCTTAAAGGTAAAGTTCAGCTCTTTTGAAGTAGGGTTCTGTGAAAGTGTTATGAACAATCAATATCTTACCTGTTGTAGATAGCGATTTGAATAACCGCTGCTCCCAAGCTGTTTGCTGAAAAATAGTTTAATTCTGACTGGAGTTTCAGGCTAAGTATGACAAAGGTGTATTGCTGCTATCTTAAAACAGCTCAATTCTCAAAAAGAAATTATTTTACACTTCTTCATAAGCCTTTATTTTGCTGTCAATTTTTGTATTACAGAATTATTCTAGCAGAAATATAATTTTCCTCCAGGAAGTGCACCAGAAGTGCTACAGCCGTCACTATTTGTCCTTACAAATACAAACAGAATTAAATGTAAATAACCGTGTAAAGCAAAAAGGCTTATAAATTACATGAACTAGCTTGTTAGCTTGTCACTTTGGTCAAAATTAAACACTGCTTTTCTCTAACAGAAGTTCTTCAAAGAGGCGCCTGAAACAAGTAAGATATTTATTGCTCATAATGTTTTTACTGAACCTCATTTAAAAAAAAACTGAACTATCCACTTTATTCCCTTCCCTATTTCCACTCTTTTGTTTTGCTTAACATAAATTAAGTTTCTCAGCCAAATTAGTCATTACAGTTGAAAGTGTTTGTTGTGTGTGTGTGTGTGTGTGTGTGTGTGTGTCATAAACAAACAGTCGGCACCTTGAACTGTAAGCCTGAACTGGCGCATCTGCGTTCCAGCACTGTTCCTGGCCAGACACTGGTAGAGCCCCTGGTCCCTCAGTCTTACTGACTTCACCTTCAACACCTGGCCGTCTTCCACAAACTCCACATGTGGATCTCCCTCACGGGACAGAACCCTGGAGAGAGAAGAGAGGAAGGAATGGATAATTACATCATTTTGCGTGTGTGTGTGTGTGTATGTGGTGGTGAATGTCACGTCAATAAACTGTCAGTGAACCGTACTCTCCATCGCGACTCCATTCTACTCTGGGAGCTGGTCGTCCACTGACTCGGCACTGAAACTCCACCTCCTGGCCCTGCACCACAGTTAGCTCCTGCAGCCGGGATGTTCCTGAGATCACTGGTGGAGCTGCAAAAAGCAGCAAAAGTTTAGTTTAAGCAATTGTCATTGTACTTCAAATATAGGCCAGCTAAATTCTACAGAACTATTTTATATTGCAATTTAGAGTTCAATACCAAAATAATTCCAAGATAAAATATGGTGTAATATAGGGAGGTATTTCTTGCATCTGTCTCTTATCTTTCTTGTTTAAATAGCAGCTTGACAGCAGGTTTATAAGCTCACCTTGCACCACTATGTTGTATTCCCTTCTTGTCTTTCCGGCGGAGTTTTGAGCTGTACATGCAAACTGTCCGGCGTGTTCAGGCTGAACTCTGTAGATCCGGAGCAGCCTGTTGGCATTCTGCAGATACACCCCAGGACTGTCCACCTGGATAGAGTGATTAACTCCGTGAAGCCTAGGTTTTTACTAACAAGGAATTAATAGCCACTTGGTGGCATTGCACAGCTAGAGATCAAAATGAACTGCATGCAGGTGACTCACTCACCAGATGACCATCTTTAGTCCAGGTTATTGATGGAGAAGGGATGCCAAAAGCATCACAGCCCAGAGTGAGAGGCTGCTTCAGGGTGACGGTGAGGTTTAGTGGCTGGCCATCATCTGGGATCTCTGGGGGAACTAAAATAGGACAAAAAGACCGGAATATGTGTCATTACTATGAAGAATGTGTGTTGTTATCAGAACAGAAAGTAGCCATGGCGCTATAAATAACTCCTCACCATTTACTTTTAGCCTAGTCTTTCTCTCTACAGAGCCTGCCTCGTTGGTTGCCACACATTTGAAGTCTCCACTGTGGCTGGCAGATGCTGCGCTAATTACAAGAGCTCCATCTCTCGCCACAGAGAGCTCTGATTGTTCGGGGTGTACCTCCAAGCCATTCTTGAACCAGAGTACCTTGGGAGGAGGCGAACCTGCAGATAATGTAGGGGAAAGAAAATGATTTTGAGCGAGGACAAAATAAACTTTATCGGCCATGTCTGACAAAAAAAAAAAAAAAAAAAAGAAAAAAAGTGACTTCCATCTCTCTGATTCTTTACAGAAAAAACTTTTTTGGGCAAGCAGCCCAGACTCAGAAAATGCCAGCGCTCGATTTATCTGCTGGACAGCAGGCAAGACTGCCAAAACTGTTAGAGTCCTTGTAGCCTGCAGGCATAAAAGTCCAAGGTCAGAGTCGCATAAAAAAGAAAACAGCGTTCTGGAGCAGCAAAGTAAAATGAAATATTTAAGACAGGACTCAAGATTTATTACCAAACACTGAAACAAGAGTCTAAAGCGATAAGAATATGAGAGGTTGAATAATAGGCAGTTCAAAAGAAAAGGTGCCTTAATTCGAGAGCCTGAAACAGATGTGTTTTGTGGATTACTGGGTATTAAAGAGGTGGAAATAGTCCACAGGGGGGAAGGTAAAACGGGGAAAATGTGGAGGTTTCTGTATGCAACTCGTCAGAGTGAATCGCCACGATGGAGCTGCCTGCTGGAGGGAAATGTGAGGTGGTCTCCAATCCATAATACGCGAACCACAGGACAAGTGATGTTATCATGTGTTGCTTCTATGAACACATGTTTACAGTTTAGGAGAGCTGAAGCAAATTCATTATGTCATTGCTGAGAGGAAATGCAAGCAGATGTTCTGTTTTAGACGCTAACAAATTTCGTAGACAGGTTTGTTTTTTTTTTTCTCATTGAGCCCTTTGTAAGGGATTATCTTTTCCATGTGTTTCTCAAATAATTACCTACATCAAGGCAGTATGCTTGTTGGTGAAATAATAATATGCTTCTGGCAGACATGCATTAACTCGCTCATATAAAAAAAGCTCTTGAGAGAACAGTGTGGAGTTCCTTGTTTCATGCTGCTGACTGCCTCTCTTGGGTGTCAAGAGCATCAGGGATTCCTGCATGAGCTTTCTAAAGCATGCTGCTGTCTGCCCGCCTGCATGTAAGGAGGACTAGTGTGGCTTCATCCACCTCTTCCTCTGCTTCATGGTGCAACTCAGACATCTCTGTCCTTTATCTGCCAGCAGCAGCCTGTAATTAGGATTCTTCTCCCGGCAGGCCGCGGTGCGGAGGAAAGCAGATGTGGCTCACTGAGGCAGCAGGCAGGCCGATGTTCCAGCTGTTGCTCCACATTAGACACAGTCCTCACCTTCTCTCATTGAGCTGGTTACCATGGCACAGCTTCACACAGACATTAAATGTTTGCTGTCAGGGAGTAAGTATCCTTCAGCATATCCGCAGACATGCACCCGCACCTGTGCGCTTTGATAAAACAGGAAGCACTTGGAATGCTACCATGTTGGCACAGAATTATCTTTTTTTTAATATATTGGCAGCTGCTTGTCTCTGGCAAGAAACGTCACTTTTAAATTGGAATTATTTATTAGTTGTTGTTTTTTTTATGTCACGGAAGCAATAACAAAAGCAGAGACGTGAACCGTAAACCCTAAAATTCCCGTGCTGTAAATTTCACCTTTTCAATTTGTCCACGCCGACCCATTTATGACTCATTTCATACCTTCGGCTCGACAAGGGATGATGACCTTGCTGTTCACTACTTTCTCCATGATGGCATCTCCAGGTTCGGCAAACGACGGGGCCTCTGTGAGGACAGATAAACCATGGTAAGTGTCAGCTCAAATCTTCAAGGGGAATGACAGGAAACCATGAATTTGATTTAAAACCCCTATGCTAGCTCTGCCACCGCTTATGCACACGCTTGCGACGGGTTGCATTTAAGTTTGGGTACTGAAATGTACCCAAACTTGGAGAGGAACAGGAAGCATGTAAATTCGAAGGGTGGTTTGGCAGGGTGGAACAAATCTATTTATGCATAATGTAATTAGTAGAAGATCATAAACGGGTCGCAGAGACGCCCCATGTCTGATGGAAACAAAACTTGATTCAGAAAAATCTCGACCTTAATCCAAGCTGATTGAAACTGGAAGGACAGGAGAAGAAAAGTTCTACCCATCTTCATTCATAAGAGCTTGTCAGCAGGTTGAAAAGCTTTGAAAATGTTTTCCCCACACAGGCTCAGAGTGTAACACCTCTTTCTACAGAAGCAGACTGAAAATGGCTTATTTTTCCTTCTTTAAAAAAAAAAAAATCATGCCACTCAGTTTTCATGACAGACAGCTTTTCACTCTGCTTCCAAGTGTGCCTTTAAGGGACAACACTTAGAATAAACAGTTGTTTAATCCACCCCCCTCTCCCCCCCAGCATATGGAGCTAATGTTACCAGAGTGAATGTGTTTCAAGCAGAGCCTAAAACTAAGACAAACTAGGGATTCTTATGAAGTAAGATTCAGGGTTCATTTTTGAAATGATAAACAAAGCCTGAAGATTTGAAACTACTGATATTCACCCAGAATTTCCAGTTTTATTTCCAGCTTCTCCAGTCCTGCACTGTTCCTGGCCACGCACTGGTAGGTGCCCTGGTCTGTGAGGCTGACCCGCTGGATCTTTAGGGGCGTCGAGTTCTTTTTGCCAACAGGCTGTCCGTTGTGAAACCAGCTGATCTCGGGCTTCGGCTCTCCCTGGACCACACAAGGCAGAGCCACCGTTTGTCCAAGCAGGGCTTTCAGGATGGAGGGCGCTGGTTGAATCCTGGGCTTAACTAAGAATGGAAACATACAGTTCAAGGGAAAATAATTCAGTTATGTGCCTCCCTCTTCACTGATTTATTTACATTAGGTCATATCATCTTATAGAATATGTCAGCAAAACAGCATCTTGGAAAAAAAATGCCTTTCGATAGATAGAAGTTCAACTTTGAAATAAAGCCCTATTGAGTTACCTTGGACGTGTAAATTGTAGCTCAGAGACACATTGCCTGCTGGGTTTTCTGCAATGCAGGTGTACAGTTTGCTATCAATCAGGCGCACATCGCTGATTCTAAGAGAGCCTGAAGGCAAAACAGTGAACCTGGGAAGAGGTTGATGGAAAAAGCAGAAAAAAAAGAGAAAATACTTTATGAGCCACAGTAGATCTAGAACCAGTGTCTCTGAGAGAGCAGGTTCTACCCTTTTTTAAAACTGTTTTGATTCTCTCTTTAATGTGACATTTACATTTTGGAGAAAGAACTTGTTTATAAATGAGCACAAAATTAGTCAAATATTTGTCAAGAATATCAGACAGCCAGTAACAGTGAATGGGAATGCTCCTTTAGATTTTAATTTCAACCTTGATAGTAGTAGGTTTCAAAATGTAAAATATAATTTTTTTTTTAAAACTATGTTTCTTACTTTAAAGGTTTTTGGCTGAGTTTAATATAAAGTAGGAATGAGAGAATGTGCCGTGAATGCACGAGCAGTCGGTTGTCACCTTGTTCGGAGGCATTGTTTTGCTGCACAGAAGAAGAATGGATCTGTGAAGGCTGATGGTTATGAGAAACTAAAGTCTGGATCTCAATCAGGTCCTAGTGTTCTCCCCAGAGAGCTATTACCTTTGACATGATAATAGTCAATGTGGGAAAGATCGCAGGCTCAAAAAGATCAATGCACCTCCTCCTGTTGGGAGGAATAATAAGTGCGGCAGACTGCTGTTTATCACACGGAGGTCAGAAAATACAGATGATTTGAAAATTAAAAGGTTGGCTTAATAATGAGCCAGCAATGCAAAGTCGTGCAGTTCTCCATAATTGATGATTTGTCTCCCTGAAAATAAATAAAATCTGGAAAGCGAAGTTTATGCCGAGTCACTCATTGTCCCATAAAACTCTGTCTTCAAAAACAACAGCAGCAATTAAATGTATGGTAAAGACACTGAATATGGGTCAGTGATGTTAAACGACTTAGTGGTAATATGAAATGCACCAGAAGCTGTGCAGCTGCATAATATACCGAAAAGTAAACACACCTCTGTAATTTATCTTAGATAAGTCTGTCTGCTAAGCAACTCAATTATAACAATAACATGTTCATGTAAGTGGAAGCCAGCTGGCAGCACAAAGAGCTCTCTATTTCTACTGCTTGTATTGTGTAATATTTCTCCCCCACCTCCTGAAACAAACGTAGGAGAGGCGGCAGCCTTCAGGCTCAGAACCAAATGACTTCCTGTGCACCAGTCAGCCGGAGCTCAGGCTGCGGCGCTGCTGCTCGGCAGAGCTCAGACACACAGGGCTCGAAGCCCCCCCACGTCAGCTAATCCATCACTCCCCACACTGGTGTCAGGTCATCTGTGTACACAGTCTGGCGCAAAGACTAACTGGGACAAATTGGCCTCATCAGTGTTAGGTAGAAAATGAACACATCTTCTGAGACAGTGTTGAACATTTTCGTGTCTTCACCGACCCCCATCTGCGTTTTTTTTTTTTTCCAAGTACATGGCTGAGTACACAGTTATGGAAGAAGTCTCTCGCCCCCTCCTTCAACTTATTTCAACAACCATTTGCCCCTTTTTCATTTCCCCTGACCCACGAAGTGTAGCTGAGAGGACGAATCTTTAGCCTTTCTGCTTGTTTCCGCAGGTCCCGCATATTCGAAGCATGGGATGTGGGGGTAGTTCGCAGAGATGTGTTATTCTCATCAGACATGACTAGTAAAGAGTCAGCATGTTGTTTTACTGCTCAAACACTCCAGGGAATTCGAACATGAGGCAGACAGGGCTTGGTTTTCTTTTTTTTTTTACTATCAGTTCATATTCCTCCCCTCTTCCCAGCATCCCTTCGCCCCCACTATTTTCTTCTTTCAGACCCCACAAAAGCCATACAGTAACTGAGTCACCATCGCCTTCAACTCCCCTGTCATTCCTCTCTCTCCCTCCACCACCCTGCTTGGTGTCTGGCCACGAGAGTTTGTCTGTCATCCATCCAATGTGTGCCTCAAATCAGCCAGCCTGTCTGCACCTAGGGTGACCACACATGAAAGTAAGGATTCGGGCTGTGTGGAACCAGATGTTTCTCCTCAGTTTAGACTACGGGGTGAAGCCTACGCACAGCTTTCCAGCAGACGGCTGCTGCCTCTGTCTGGCTGCTCTTCAAGGGGCATAAAAATGAAATCCAAACATCAACATTTTGGAAAGTGACATCGAGGAATGTCAGCCAACCTCAGCCGGAGGCACGTGTAAACGCTGGGTTAGACCGTATGGTAAAGGTGAGAACTTTTACCGTTCTCCACTTGATGTTTAACTTGACTTCCCCTTACCCAGCTGTGACGGGAGGAATGGGATGTCCATTTCGGCTCCATGTGACCAGCGGAGAAGGAAGTCCCTGGACCTCACAGGGGAGAACAACTTCTGTCCCCACCTCTGCAGCCATCTCTACAATGTTGTCATGACCGCTCACGCCCATTATCTTTGGAATGGCTTGAAATAAAAAAAAAAATAGAAAGAACATTACTGGAAAACCATGCTGGCCAGTTGTGTCTGTATACAGAAAACTGATTGACACCGAAATGTTGTATTCAGGAGCTTGTTGTCAATTTCTCTCCCTTACTGTTGACACTAAGCTGGATCTCTCGACTAGCGTAGCCCACGGGACTGGTGGCAGTGCAGATGTAGATCCCTGCGTCGTCAGCGGTGGGATGGGAGATGTGGAGGTATTCGCCGGAGTCGGGCTGAAAGGAGGAGCGCTCCCTGGGCAGAGGCTGCCTGCCCTGGAAGAACGGCAGCCAAAACAGTGTGCAGAATATACTGTAAAAGCTTCAGATGCACAACAGTGCCGAGACGCTAAGCTTAGTTTAAGGTTTACAGCTCAGCCTTTGATGTTGAACGTAATTACAGACCGCCCGTTGAATTGCTCTCTATCTGCAATATCCAGGAAACACAGAAGAATGTAGCCTGCTGCGAAAGCGCTTGCTTTGAACATAAAATTACTTTTGCAGATTCACTTTTATCTGACAAGGAAATAAATTTACTTTACATAGGAGTACCCACTACAAACATTGGGAGTGGGGGAAGAAGCAAGAAAGGCCGAGCTGTCTCTCTTCACTAATAAAGGAAACAGGAGCTTATTCACCTTATCTCAGTAATCAACTCTATGTTAACAATGTAAGGTGTTTCATTTTTTGACATGTTTCATTTCTTAAAACAAACAAAACAAAACAAAAAAAAAATCAAGTCACAGCTTTTAATGACTCTGGTTTCTGACCACTGTGGATAACATCTGCTTGGATAATATCCTTTTTATTTAATAATCACATTGTTGACAGAGTCAAAGGAAGCATGCAGAAGAATTGAAGTGTAATGCTTCAAGTAACAACATATGAAATAAAGTTCATGTTTTGCATCCAGGGATGACTGAGCACAACGGCCCTGGCTCTGTCTGGACACACATAACCTTTTGAGTCTTCCTCTCATGAAGCATTGTAGTAGAGGTTCTAAATAGGTCCCTGAGGTACAGTAAAACAGAGTGGTTTCACACAACCAAGTAGCAACAGGGTAAAAAAAGTTGCCATGGTTACATTCTCCCTGTTCAGGATAATTAACAACGGACTGCGGCACAAATTTGTTTGTTGGTGGTTTCCACTGAGTTCTTAAAATTAAAAGAAATGGCTGGATGGGGGAAAAATAATGGATACACCAAAAAGAAAGAAAGCACTTATGTAAATGCAACCACATTATGTTGCCTGTTTGTGTGGGAAAAAAAAATAGCATTCCGAGAAACATGTCATACCTCTAACGTCCTGACAAATACCTTTTACAGTAATGGTTATTTTTGAGAGACGTTATTTCCAGTTAATTAATGACAAAATACCAAATTATTACATCAATTACAAACATACTTGTGATTATTGCTAATATAATCCCAGAGTTGCTGGAAATAGGTTGGTGAAGAGTAGACTTGTTGAAAACTGCATTTAATACTCTGAACAAACTGGAGGATATCACACTTCACAAATGACTTTTGTTTACTTGGCTCCATTTGCATGGAACACGTTGCAACAAAAACTGGAAACTAGCTGAACTTATCTCACTGAGCACTTTTAAGACCAGGTTGACAGCACTTGAGAAGGAAGGATTCTTTGAATTGTAGCTGTTTTCAATAATTCTTTGTATGGCATTTTAATCGTGTAATTGTTATTGTTCTGTAACCTTGCTGCCTCTTGGCCGGGACTGCCTTAGAAAATAGGTTTTTAATCTCAGGGGGACTTTCCTGGTGAAATAAAGGTTAAATAAATAAAAAATAAATAAATACACACTTGACCATTTGCTATTTACTTTGTTTCCAATGAATCATTTCAACAAAAAGTGTGACCATTTATAGATGATACAATATGATTTCATAGATATGCATGTGTTTATGGGATGTGGCCACAGGAGCCATTCAGAAAAGTAGATTTGGGCTGTGAGTGTGACTTCTTACCTTGGACCAGACAACATCTGGCTTGGGAACTCCACTGGCCTCACATGACAGTCGTATGGCTGTGCCCTCATTGGCTATGTACTGGTACGGACCAGGACTGATCTCTGGGGGGACTGCGGAGGAAGCAGGTTGTAAAGCACAGCTGTCTGACTGACCAAGAAGAAACTGTCAACAGCAACAGCACTGACTAAAACCTGCCAGCAATGTCAGCGTTTCAGGCGTCGTCATCACAAACTGATGATGAGCTGCATTCTGACCTGTCTGTCAATATCTGCCGACCAAACAAAACCACCTCATTCATCAAAGCGTGCAGGAAGCCGAACCCCCCCCCACCTCACTATGATGATAACAGATGTTTGAATCATTCAGATATGTTGGTTTTTCATGCTGATTCTGTACATTTTCTTAGCTCCTTTGTGGAAAATCCTTTTTTTTTGTGGATAAATCTGTCTGTGTTTAGTCCTGTGTTCAGCAGCTTTTGAACATTTTTTTTTTTTTTTCACATTTTGAAAAATGTTTTTTTTGCTCAGGATTGGATTGAATATTTTGCTATCACGCATAAAACGTACGAAGCTGAAACAATGAAATGTTAGCCTATTAACTTAGATAGTCACACTTAAATACCAGCTTTTTGAATAATCCTAAAACTGGATTCTTTCAGAATTAAGCAATTGTGTTGTGACTAAATATAGCTGAATTTGGTCAACATAAAGACATATATGTTAACGTGAAACAGCACAAATGCTTGATTCTAAAATAAACCAATATAACTGGGAGGAATACTGTTAAATTGAAATTACATATTTTTGTATTTTTATTCAACAAGTTACTTTTTAAATGTTACATTTTAATAGAACCAACAAAAATAAAGCATTTAACCAACTAATGTTTGTGTAAACACGCAAACATGTTGTTGTTTTTTGGATCACATGATTTTTTTTTTTTTTTATGCAGACTGGCTTCTAAAATGTGTTAAAAGATCTCCTTTGCTAACCTCAATCACTGACCACATCTTTGTGGTTCCCCACATAAATCATGTCTCATTTTACACTTTAAGCTAATTAACTGGCTGCTGAGTGGGGTTTTAAAGTAATTCTAACTGTGATTCTTGGCAACAGGGCAAATGAGCTTTAAACTGTTTACTATCATTTGTCTCCTACCGTGCACCTCCACGTTAATTGTGATGTTTGTGGAGCCTGCTACATTCACTGCAGTGCAGACATAAATCCCAGTGTCTTCTGCGATGGTTCTTTCGATGTGCAAGCTGCCATCACTCCTTAGGAACATCCTGCCATTCAGCTTAACCTGCCCCAAGAAAACAAAACATTCTGAACAAAGAACACAGGTATGATTTATGGGATGAATATGTTTAAAACCGGGCTTACAGGGTTTCCATTTCTGGACCAGTGTCGTTCTGGAAGAGGTATGCCATCTAGCAGCATGCAGGGGATGCTAAAAGACTGCCCAACCACAGCGGTGATGATTGGAGCTGCTTGGGCCAAGAGAGGGGGTTCTGCAGGACCAATTTAAAGACAAAACACTGATGACAAGAAGAAAAATGTGGACATTTAAAAAAGGCCACAGCAGGGTTTTGGTGCTGATAAGCGTACCCAGTCCAGTGACACTAACTCTGGCCTCAGCTTTGGTGGTTCCAAACTGGTTTTTGGCCTCGCAGATGTATACCCCTTCATCATGCAGCCAGACACCTACAGTCAAACACACATCAACAGCACATGAGGGACACGAGAAACTCCACTCTCACACTAAGAAACCTCTCTTGCTGACTATTGAGCCTCAGCTAATAGCAGTTAAGCCCTTCCTTCGATAACTAGCGGTATTATTGGTTTGACGGCTCTGTAATCACGAGTTTAAAAATAGAAAAACACAGGATTAATGGGTTTGGCTCAGCTGCTAGCCAGCTGACACACATTTCCCCCTCTCTGTGAATTCCCTGGACATCATATGCACAAAGATTGACCTATAATTCAATTCTCTCGTGAAGCTAATCAGGCAGTGATTATGATAGGTAATGACATAAGCATTAGAGACATAAGAGTAAAGACAAGACGCATTAAAGTAAGAACCTGAGGAGTAATTGATAATGGTTGGTGCATTTGTGTTACACAACACGAACAAAGACATTATGTAAAACAATAGCAGGTACAAACTAAAGCCATGTGCAACAGATTGAACCAGTTAGATCAGACGGCAGCCACAAAGGGAAACAGTGACAGAAGTAACCCATGCAAAAATGTCCATTCCTTTGCTGTGTTATGTTACACGCTATAAACACTTACTCCCGGGAGCACAAAGGATCCCAGCGGCCAAGGTTAGAAAGATTTCAGGCTGAAAGGTTTGAACTGATGTCCACTTTAGTTTGATGGGAAGCCAAACAGAAGAAGACATCAAACCTTGCAGCATTTGAGAAATGTGTAGCTCACATGCTCAGATCCTAAAAAGTAATTTTACATATTGTAACTCTAGCACTTCCACTGACTTCCTGTTGCTCCCCCTTCCAAAGAAAACGTTAGCTGAATCTGATATGAAAGGCTGTCCCTCTTCTATAAATACTCACTTTGACAGTTCGAGGCATGCCAGTCAGTCTAAGTAATTCATGAAGCCGGGTAAGCCTGCTCTAAAGGCAGAGGATTTTTGCTATAACAGTGATTCACAGAAAACTCACTCTGAATTAAAAGCTGCTCGTTGTTCACATGCATTGTCTTGCTATGGCTGTCTGTCCTTGCAGGAATTTGTCTGCCGTCGTCTCTGCGCCACGTCACAGTCGGCTGCGGGGAACCTCGGGCGACGCAGCGGAGGGTGACATTCTCCCCCACGTTAACCGTCATGTCGGCAGGCTCCTCCAAAAACAATGGGGCCACTGTGTTTGAGTAAGTAGCACAAGATGGATTTTTCTTCGTGTGAATTTAAGAGGAAAATAAGCTTTTGTGCAAAACAACGAAGTGTTGTGTTACCTCCAACTTCCAGGCTGACGGTGCCAGTGAAGGCTCCAGCAGGACTGCTTGCCACACAGCTATACTGACCGGCGTCGACCTCCTGCACCCCTCGGATTTTCAGCGTCCCCCGGTGCACGTCCTGCTCTACGAAGGGGGCAGAGCCCACCTCAAGTTCACCTGGAAGCAGAAGCAAAGAAGGTTGGCTTCCAACGAGGACATCCCCACATTCAATTTCTGCGTTTAAACTTAAATTACCTTTGAACCAGTGGACAAGAGGTGGAGGAACACCTGAAGCCTGACACTCCAGAGTCACATCACCACCAACAGATACAAGTACAACCGGCTGCACTACAGTTATTCTGGGTCTCTCTGGAGAAAAAAAAAACAGTAGCAATTTTGATGTTATATAGCTAAATACTGTTTTTACGCACTTTTACGCGAGAAAACAACAGTAATATATTGCTTTAAAGCTACAAAAATGCCTTAAGTCTAAATGTAAACAAATTGAAAACACATTTTGCATGCCAGCAGTTGAGCTGAACTGACAGATTATCTGTCTTAGAAAAGCTTTGGCTGATTTGACAGATCAGTGTTGTTAAAATGACATTCAGAGTCAGATGGGAGCATAAAACCAACCTGCCCCAGGAAGAGGCTGCCACAGTCTATCAGTGTCAACGTTTTCGTCAAGCAAGGACTGACAGCTCTGACTGCAGCTTCACATCTACAACTGTCAGTCCTCACAAAACAAGGGGGGCAAACATCTAAACATGTAAGACAGAGCAGTAGTCTGGTTACACTCCACCTAAAGCTGCTCTCAGTCCTGATGTCGTTCTAAGACTGACGTAAAAACTGAGCAGTAAAGAGCCAATTACAGTAACAACTCATCTTCAGATTGGTAGCCTCCAGTAGATATCTGTAGACATTACCTGCATATGTTAGTGACACAGACTGAGAGGCGCTCCCAGCCTCATTGGTTGCCAGACAAGTGTAGTTCCCAGCATCCTCTGGCAGGGCCCCTCGAATGGTCAATACTCCATACTGGTTTTGGTCCATCCTGCATCATGTAATTCAATAATTTGTGTTTCTTAACACATTGAAATGTACAAAACTAGATTTCACATCTAGCTCTTTTCTATGTTGTCGGCTATTATGGGATTTTTTTGTTAGAGCCTTCTATAGACACATTAAAATATGTTTGGATGACATCTTAAATCAGTCGATTTTACTTTTCAAAGCCTAGCAAACAAAATGTGGCAATTGTGCATGCAGTAAAATAAATAAATAAATAAATAAATAAATAAATAAATAAAAGGACTGTAATGATTTTCTGAGTTGTCTTTGCCAGAGGTGCTGAGTGGGCTGAGAGTTCCCTAACCTCAGCTGGTTAGTTAGGAACATGTTTCCACGGCTCCAGATGAGCTGGGGAGGAGGGGAGCCGGACGCCGAGCAGACGAAGCGGATCTCATCCCCTCGGGAGAATGCCTGGGTCTGGGGGTGAACTACTACAGAAGGAGCCTCTGCGATTGGAGTCAAACACGAGTGAAACACAAAAGCAAAAAGCGTGACTCAGGGCCGCATGATGTCATTTATAACTTCCCTATGATGAGATGAACAACAGTGGGCCTGAAGCAATTAGCAAGTAGCTAATGTCTGACATCGTGACAGGCCTCGCATTTTTTTTTTTGGCTGTTTACAAAACTCACTGAGAGCGTGCCTACAATAACAGACACATTTTTCATCACTTGTCAGTTTTGGCTGATGAGATCTTTTTCTGTGGAGGAAGTAGCTCAGTGTGACTGCGAGGAGGTTAAGGCAGTAATGGAAACCAGATGACGGGGGGCCGAGAGGAGCCATGAGACGCTGGTGTGTTAAGTGTTTAAACAGATGATCGGCGGGCGTATCGTCCTACCGTACCTGGGACAAGGAGCCACACTGTAATTCTGCTGTCTCCGTGGGCGTTGGTGGCCGTGCAGTGATACGCTCCGGCGTCCTGGGTTCGAACCCCGCTGATCTGCAGGCTCGAGTCGGCCAGCAGCCTCACCCTCCCAGTGCGGGCCCGGATGGCGCGGCCCGCCCGATGCCAGGTCAAGTTGTGGCGCACGGAGCCCTGGACCTGGCAGGAGAGCACGGCCACTCCTCTGACAGAGGAAGTCACGTTCACTGCGGGCTTCAAGACCGGAGGAGGCTCTGTTTTTGTGGAAACAGAAACAAAACATCAAGCTGCTGTTATCAGCGATGAGCAAACAGAAGAAAAATAGTTTAACTTTCAAAGCCTAATGTTTGTGCTGGAATGCTTTACATCTGGTCAATGTTTTAGACATGAAGCAGAGATTTTTTTTTTTTTAAGTCTGGACTTCATTTCAAAGTTGTCCTTGAACAGGAATGCGTGCATGCTAAACTACAGAGATGGTGTGTGCTCACACTGATTCGAGCGCGTGACTTACCTTGAACAGTAAGCTGTGTGAAGGCCCGCCCTTGTCCTACGCTGCTCTGCGCTATGCACTCATATGCACCTTCGTCCTCACCTGAAGCAAGTGCAATCTCCCAGGATGCTACAGCAGAGCTCCTGATACAAAGACACATGTGGTCGGCTGGAGTGTGACAACAGTAACAAGATCCTATTTCCACATTACATCTAATCAGTGCTTGTGGTAAATGCGCATAGTTTTCATCAAAAGTCAGCCGCAATTCACGCGTGTAATTCAAAGCAGATCGCCAACAGCAGGAAAGAATCAACACTTTGTTCTTTCTCAAGATGACACAATCGAATATGTAATGTTCACAAAAGTGACTGTGTATACCCACTCCTTGACAAACGAGCCAATAAAATGTGCGAGTCAGGCACTGCAAATGCCTCACAGACGAGCTCACTGGCGAGAGTGGTGAGCAACTTAATTAGTGTCTTTAAAGCAGGCCATGGGTGCATGTAGGCGCAACGTCTGACGGAAGCCATAATGAAGGCAAGCCAAGTGATCCAGAGGGCAGAGTGCAAAGAGAGCACAGACTCACTGAAAGTGCTTCTCCTCTCCCAGTGAGATCCCACTTCTGGTGAATCTCAGCCTGTAGGGAATGTCGCTCTGCACGGAGCAGCCAATCACAGCCGGCTGCATGTAAAAGCCTTTCACCACATCAGGCATCCTCACAACTGGGGGATCTACGCAAGGAAGGAAACAAAGGTTAAAGTTGACAGAAAAGATTAATGAGGCGTAAGAAGCATTGCGGAGTGGCTTTGGTGTGATGTGTGTGCAGGGTGGGTGGTTGCTGCCTTACCTGGAATAATGTTGCTGTAGGAAACACTGGACAGCCTCTGGAAGTGGAAACCCATCTCGTCACTGCCCGACACCTTGATGAAGAAGCTCTGAGGAGGTGTGCGAAACTCCGGGAGAGTCCACAGCCCTTGCTGGCCAAGGTCAGAAGGCAGAGGTACAGAAATTGTACGTAAGGAGCGACCTGAACCTGACACGAGCTCCACGTGGCTCAGAAAACCTGGGGGCCTCAGGCCTGTACATTTTAGCATAACATGTGCTGGAAGTCCTGAGGAACAAGGAAAGATTGCCTTGAAGTCATCACCAGCACAAATTCTTTATTAAATCCGATTCAGGAATCTAACAGAAACCTGCCGGCACCTTTAATTGGTCTCTCTCTGGTGTGGTTGAACTCTGAGACAGGTACAGTAGAAAAGCCAGCCCGGAAGTCCAGACTGCTGACCCCCGTAACCCTCAGGGTGTGGCGTCCACTGCAGCTTACCTTTAAAAAGAAAGTAACCCAGTTCAATAATGTAACCGTCATGAAGAATAAATAAATACGTAAACGTTTTTAGTGATTAGTACCTTGAGTTTCCAGGCTCCTGGACTGGGAAACTTAAGGTTGACGACACGAGCAGAGTTGGGAATATTCAGCAGCTCTTTAAGGCCCTGCTCAACACCAACTACCCGACCTTTGGAACGACCGACAAACAAATCATTTAGTGTGTGTGATGTGCGTTATGCTGACGGTACTTTCAGCGTATAAGAAAAGGTAGAAAGAGCAAAACTGTGACAACCAAGGGGATCGCTCAGCTCGATTTGTGGCGCCGGACCACTGAGCGACACTGTGACCTCCCTCAGGCTGGGGTCAAAGGGCACTTCCCATTTATTTTCCTGGGCACTGTCGTGGTTGGAAGACAGCAGGTGGACTTTCATGGCCTGAACTGTCTCTTCCACCCACTTTAAAACCTGGCAGGAGAAGAAAAACAGCATTAAAAGAACCATAAAAGGGGGGAACTCATTAATAAGTGCACAAAGCAAACTGAGAGAATCTGTCTTCGAACTTTGAAAGATCCCTTCTTTCCCGAAAAAAAAAAAAAACACCCCTTCCCTTCTCTGCTTTTTGTCTTTAGACTTTTCTTTCGTTGCAAAAGTATTCCGCGGAGAGATTTTGTCTAAACAAAGGACAAGCAAAAGAGCTCAGCTGTCAAACTGATAACATACAGTTTTCTGCACTCTCAAGCATATATTCCCAGAAGAGTGTCTCTCACAGTGGAAGTTTGTCAGGCGGTAGTCCCGCTCCTGCAGCACAGCTTTCATGAATCACACAGCTTGCTCCTCAGAATAAAAGGCTTTCGCTGCGTGTGGGGGTGGGACAGTTGGCCATGTTTTAGAAATAAATTTAAGTATTAATATTTATGTGGACCAAAGACAATTTAGAAACAGAACTGGCAGGCGGTGTCTCACTTTTTTTTTCTGAGGAGCAGGTTAAATTTAGAAAGCTCGGTGAGGTCAGACGGTGACACACTGGGGCTCACTTATTAGTCACTCCGAGCAAAGATTAACCAACAAGCTGAAATAACCACAGACAGGCTGATTACACTTAATGGGAAAAACAGTCATTACTTAGAATATTAAGTCTCTCTGAGGATTTCGTGAGATATTTCTGACAATATAGACTTTCAGTTTTGACAGCTGCTTGACTCTGTGTTCAACCATTATACTGGTATTGATTCCAGTCTCCTTTCTGTTTCCTCAGAAATAAAACCAGAGGCATCAAAAGTCATTAACATTTCGGTGTCTCATTTTAGTTGACACAAGTGACCAAATGTCTTTCATCTTCCGAACATTTAACAGCGGTCTAGCCTTCGCTTTTGACTCTAATGAAGAGGCATAACGGTTGAGCTGGATCTGCAAGGAGACAAACTAAAAACGTTTCATCTGTGTGCCTTTAGGCCAACAGCTACACATTTTAGGAAGTTTACGAAAAACGAAACAAGAAAAAACCTTTAATTTAATTATCAGGCCTCCGCTTTTTTGTACATCAATTCCACCGAGTGCTGACAGCAGCTGTTCCCTTTAGCAGTTTTACAACTGGAAACAGCTGTAATGTCTGCCACATGTGCAGCCATCACCAGCAGAGCAGGAAACTGCTACAAAGAGTCCTACATCTGCCCCGGGATAATGTTTATTCTCTACACAAGAGAGGAACGGGGAACGGGCACTTCTCCTGCTCTCAGAACTAAGACAAAAGGAAGTTGAGACGCAGAGACGGGACGGCTCGCTGGCCCGGCCTCCGCGGGTCTGGAGGAGCATGCTGGGCTCCGAGCCGCTCCACGTTTCAAACACCAGGAAAGCAGAAGATCTGAAGTCCTGTGAAACCTCATCCTGCCTGTCTCAGATGAACAGACCTCCAACAGGAAGGACTCCCCTCTGATAGTCATAGCAGTGTGACAGATGGGTCAGGGACGGAGCACTAGCAGAGGATGGAGAACTGTTAAAGTCCGCTACCTTATCCAGAGACGACCTGAGGAAGGAAAATGACGGCAACAGGTTGTGGTTAAGCAGCCTAAAGCCAGACTTTCCAGTAGGCAGGGGTCAGTTTAGTCTTTTACCTCGGTTTAAACACGGCAACCACAGATATTTGCTGTAAAACATCCCTGCTACAAATCGAGTGGACCGCACCAGATGGAGCCCCTGATCCTTCACAGTGGGGGTTTCAACACAAAGCAGCTCTCGCTGTCAGAAATGGCCTGCACCGGAGGGAGGCAGTGCACCAAAAGGAGATGCATCTGTGTCGGAAACTCGTGCAGACCACTGCTGTTGGATCTTAACCTAAATTTTATTTTATGCTTGAGAACCACTACCACCCCCCCCCCCCCCTTTTTAACTCACTACTGAATACACATAATGAGGAAACCAGGAGGGCGCCGCTGTACATAAATATGCGCTACGCTGTAGAGAGAAAAACAGAAATCCGTTCAGCAAATCTTACGGCCTGCAAAGATCATTCGATTATATATTTGCTTATCTGACAGCAAAAAAACAGTATTATCTGCTTTGATTTTATATAATTAGCTTGAATTCATGTTTTTAAAAAGGGCCGTTGCTAATTATTCACTGAGGTTCTCAGATGGGCTCTTTTTGTTTTGTTTTTTTGGCTATTTTTCTTTGCTGCTGTTGCTTTACAGACCAAAGCATAAATAAACCCATAAAGTTGTATTTTTAAATTTTAAGTCAATGGTAACTGTGAGCTATAGTTGGTTCTCCATTGTGGACCTCTTTCAGAGTCTTCTTTCTGCCTGCAAGCAGACATGACAGTTTTCATTATGATGAAGCTTAAAAAAAAATCAAAGGCCTCCTTTATAATCAGCACTGTAGGCTCTTGATAAAGATGGGTGGACAGTGCATTAGCATGTTTTTTTTTCCCCATCAACACTCTGTTAACAGATCATAACCAGTCTAATGTAAAGAGTGCGTTGCGTAGAGATGACAACGAGCTGCTGTGTGAGAAGCTGCCACCAGGCAACAGTGGTGGAAGAAGGAAGAAGGAAAGCCATTACAGATCATATCCTGGGATTAGAGAATCAAATATGTGGTCTGCTTTCTCTCCAACCTACCGCTGGGAGAACATAAAAAAAGACTGTACATTTCATTTGGCTGCACGTTTTTATACTGCTATTAAAGGAGAATATCTTTTTGTCAGATTTGCACAAATTCAGAAGTTTTCAGGGTGCGAAGCGTTTGTGTCAGTTTCTAATAATTATGCCAGCCATAAAACGTCAGTAACTTAATACATGACATGTAAGTATGCATGTGTTTGTTGTACTCTGAGGGAATGCTTCACCCAATAGAAAGCCATTTAGGTTGTGGTGTGAGGGCAAGTCCCCTATATCTGCATTACAAAAGCAACATTCGGTCTCTCTTTGAACAGCTGGCAGGATTACAGGGTGATAATGAACTGAGCTGCCCCACACAAACGCGACGTACGCTTCTCTACATGCGAGCATGGCTTGACGGGAAACAGGCCCACATGCAAAACACAGAAAGCCATGTGAGTTAGGAGGTTCAGAGGGCCAACGGTGTGCAGAGCTGCCGGGTTCTGCTCAGCCATCTCCTGTGTCGACACGCAGGATATCAGAGGAAACTCTGGCTTCTTTTTTATCTGCCTGGGAAGTGAGCCCTGCTGTCTTTGGCCCGGGAGACGGGGGGTGGCTTCTGTTACACGGACCGTATCGAATGAACAGGAGGCTTAATATCAGCGCCGGAATCGTTTGATTACGCTGAATAAAATAGCTTTTATTGCATCTGCTGTCAAAAAAAGAAAAAAAAAAAGCAAGCTTTGGGCTTGTTCTGGTCCTCCTCTGTTTCAGTCTGTGGAAATATACACAATGGCACGGAAAAATGTGCACAACCCTGGTCAAAATTTCTGCTGCTATAAATAGCTGTGTGAATAAAAGATGCCAAAAAGGCACCAAGGCATAAAGTTGAAGCTGAGACTGTTATATATACAATATATATATATATGTATATATATATATACATATATATATATATAAGGTTAAGATTACTTAAATTTCTATCTTTTTTTTCACAATGATAAGATGTAGCTTTACATATTTTGTCCAAAATGGCCCACAAGTCCCAATTTAGAAAGTTTAACAGGCTTGTTTCCATGTTTACTAGATGAGTTTCTGAGGAGTCCTAAATGAAGGTCATGCACTTAGTGTACAGCTGCTCTAGGGTCTGCTAAATGCTCGTGATTTCTTTTACGTCAGAAAAAAGGGGCTCTCGTTTGTCTCTGTAGAGTTCCTTTGAGTAGTTCTTATAGAGCAGACCCCGCCTTTCCTGTTCCCTGTCCTTTCTTGTTTACGTAAGGCCTGGAAGAATCAGCAACCTGAAAGCGCCTTTCTTCTATCCTTCACCTGCTTTTGTGGGCATCAGCTCTTTTCATTTCCAAAGAGTAGGCAGCTGTTTGAAAGAGCTCCGAGCCGCCGAATGTCGAGATACAGGCTGGAGATTAAGTGAGACGACTAATAAAGCTTTAAATTAGCCTCACTCTGCGTTCAAATCCAGATATTCCATAAAAGCCACCGCCCTAACAAGCTCAGTCTTAAATGAATTGTATTTAAAATATTGAAAACTTCCATCTTCAGCTTCATCCACTGTTCTGTGTGGACTTCTCAAGGTTCGATTCTCACTGATTTCACTTGAAGCCCACCGTGTCGTGCTCTCACCTCGTTAACCTGCTGCTTGTCCAGGTGAAAGATCTGGCCGGAGGAGGTGGCAGCGATCTCCTCGTACGCCCTGTAACCAGGCTGCGAGCGGTCCCCGCAGTCCCCGGTCAACACAAACACAACCTTAAGACAAAGAGAACGGAGGGTCAAGAGAATTGGTCAAGGGAATGCATTTTACTGACTCGCAGTTGGCTCCAAAGTGACACTAATGCTCTTCGCCAGGCTTCATGTGGCAGTTTGGCTTGGGCTAACTTTTCCTTAGTCGTCTCAGCGTTGGGGAAATTCTCTGGAGTCCAGACCTTTAAAGCTTGTCACTGTGGTCCAAAAAGTCTGGAAGCATCTACTAAACTGATCAAGCTTCATGCTGGAGAGTTCAAACCTAACCAGAACTAATTACCGTAGATGTTTTGTTTTGCTTTTCCAACCACTGACGTGCTGTAAAATATGTGACTTACAGCCTAACACTGGCATTTAACTTTTAGAGAACTTGTGTACGAGTCTTAATAATGGGAACAACTTTGTAAGAGCTTCGGGTCTGCACCTGCGACTGACGGAGCTGCACCAGCCGCAGAACCTCTCGTTTCAGCCGGTAGTCCTTGGCCCTGGCATCAGTGAAGACATAGATGAAGGATCCAGGCAGAGAGACCTCCAAGGCTTTCTTTATAGCTCCTATGCTCATCTCAGGGCAGTCGCCCCCGCCCTGTACGACAGAAACGCACACGGTCATGCAGGTTTGTGTTAGACTTTGTGTTGAAATGTGTAACAGAGTCATTGTTAGAGGGACACATCGGCTCTTGCACATTAATATTTAAAATGTCGTTTGAAGAAACACTAATGAACTTCTGGGACAGAGAAGAATTAAAAAAAACTAATAAAACCATCAGTTTTAGAAATGAATTCATTACTAAACAAACTCGGCTTCTCCTCCATTTGCGCTGTCGTTCCACATCATTAGAAAATTTGAATCACCCAATTCTTCCCCGGGGACGGGGGGGCGGGGGGTGGCTTGTTATTAAGCCATCACAGTAGTTGTGGTGCAGCTATCTGAATTAGTGTTTCCAGGACGTTCAGATAATCTGTTTGTGTGTTGTTGTTTTTTTCCCCACCTGGACGAAGAGCTCTCGCAGATCCTGCTGGAACTTCCTTGGGTCGGTGGTGATGGATACAGGGCCGATATCTGTGAGGTGATAAAGTCTGCATCACAAATGTCTCATCAAAACAGCATTTTTTTCTCTCTTTTCTGTTGAAATAAATCAGCTGAAGGTAATAGTTTATTCCTAAAACATGGCTTTGTCTTTCAGCTGAAGCACTGCTTTAATTTGTCTTAAAAAGTCAACTAAACGCCTGCATCAGAACAAGAGAACGCAGTCTCCTCTCAGCAGGCCGCGTCCAATTTTGCCGCACATATTGCAGTGACAATAAAGATTTATTCTTTCTCTGCCCAGCGCGGCCTCTGGACAGGCGTCCACAAAATCTGATCCCCCGATAAGTAACAGCCCAATTCATCAGGACCTGAAAGATGTCCTGCTGCCTTTGTGCAAGATGTGGATCTAATTTGCACACAGCAGAAGAAAAGATAAATGTGCTGACAAAACCTCTGTGTTCGGGATTTGTTTTAAACAAATCACTGAAATGTGGCCAAAGCTCGGATGAAGACGGAATAATCACTTTCTGCTGTGGTGCTCAGTATTTTTTTTTTTTTTCATGTAATCTGGGTGCCTTCCTCAGGTCTGGAGGAGCAGCAGGCTGAAGTTTGATGGATAAGAGCCGCTCGGATCCTGACATGACTCTGATGGTTAATCAGTGGAGCTGGAGAAGTCAGCAGTGAATGTATTGTTCACTCAAAAAGGAACACTCTTGTCAACAAACACAAGCTTTTTTATTATAGTTATTACAGAAAAGACCCTCATCAGGTAGGGTGGAGACGTGCGACTTCAGTGCCTCTGCGATGGTGATTCCAGATGTCAAAAACCAATGCTGACATGACGAGACTAACGATAAAGAGCTTGCAGACATGTGTCAAGCTGATGACATTTCTTGCTTGTTCATGATTTAATTTAGTCGGCTTTCAAGTTCCTGCCTCCTCCTCCTCCTCTTCCTCCTGCTCCTCTTTGGTGCCTGTGAAGCCCTGACAGCACTGTCACGACCCTTTGTTTGCCAGCCGCCGCGCCTGCAGCTTCTTTGCAGTGCTGGAAAGTTTACAAGGTCCCAGAGGGCAGGGCACATTAAACACAGGCAACATGTGTGGTGTTAGCCCCCACCCACCCACCACCTACTCGCCCTCCAGGCTATCTAAAACCAGTGGGGGCTGTGAGGGTTTTTTCCGGAGGAGTGGTGCGGGGTAAGTTTGTAAGGAGAAGGGGAGGTGATTGGGGTAATTACACACGAGCAGTCAGCATATGCTTCTCATCAGTGCACAAAACAGTACTGGGGGGGGGCACTCTTATTTTCTGACTGAAGCTTTTCCAAGCCTGGACAGAAGCTTACCTGTAACTCACTCCACAAAGCTCCCAAAGTTAAAAGTCTTAACAAGAATTTCTTTTTGTTTTTGGAGGCTGGGGGTATATTGTGCTGGTCCACAAAGACAGGACCTCTGTGGAATGTTACAGTTCTCATAGGTGTTGCTTTTTCTGTGATTTTTCTCAAAGGGGGGGGGGGAGTAACTGATAGTGACAGAGCATGTCAAATTATGGGGGGGTGAACTACAAAGTTTAGTCATGTGAACACAAAAGAAAGAAAACTATGAGCAACAGTGTGATCCACAAGTCTATTTATACCCTAGTTAGAAACCTTACACATACTTTCATTCATAAAAAAGCCCACAGTTGTAAACTCTTTGCAGCTCTGTGGCACAAACTCGTGTTTCTTTTCGGGTTAGACAGTACCTGGGTCGTGGAAGGGAACCAGGACAAAGTTTTTAATGGCTCTGGTCCTCCTGCTGAGGGTCTTCTCCAGGATCCGGGAGGCTCCCTCGATCACCTGTTTCAGGTCGTCGTACATGGAGCCGGTCACGTCGAACACGAAAGCCAGCGTGGAGGCGCTGTCAGCGGACTCGCCCCCCTCCTCGAGCCGCGGGGGCAGCGAGGGCTCCGCCAGGAGCCCGTGCGCGCCGAGCAGGAGCGCCGGGACGAGGCACTTCAAGAAGGCACCGGCCATTTTCCCAGCCCCTGATGTCACTGCATCTGCGCGCCGGGGGGAAGTGAACCGCATCAAAAAAAGAATAAACTAGAAGAAAGTTTTAAAATTCAAAGGCACTTCAATGACTCTGTGGCGTCTTCAGGTGCATGTAAAAGTTGTGGGTTTTGTTTTTTTCTTCTTTTGGGAACAGCACGGCTGAAGCGCATCGAACCCGCGTTGGAACCGGAGCAGATCCGTGCGTAAAAGTTTGGAGCAGCGTGTGGAGTGGCTCCGCGCTGGAGGGCTGCTGCTGCTCTGACGCTTCCA
>NC_051430.1:12113623-12140743 GCF_001649575.2 Kryptolebias marmoratus | reverse complement strand
GGTGGGGTGGGGTGGGGGGTGGGGGGGTGGAGATGGGTACTAAAAGGTTCCCAAGACCCAACCTGCTTTGCTTTGTGTGCGCGCGCGTGTGAGTGTGTGTAACCCGACCCCACTGTGACTACAAGGGTTAAAGCGCCATCCAACATCCCCTCCATCCAGTTGATTTTTTTTTTCCCCTGCAAGGCTCGTTGCGCCCCTTGTGACACAGTTTCTAACAGCTCCGTGCACATTAGAAGTGGGTCTGAAGTCATGGACACGCGCTGGATATTGTCTTAGTAACAGGCTCATGTTTAAAAATAACTATGGTTTATATTCAGCATGACACCTGTCTAATTTTGCACTGGAGCTCAGGCTGAGAAATAAGCACTGAACCAATGTGCTTTTTGCTCATCTGGGCACCAAACATGTCAGAAAGTTGTTTTTAAAATGACATACCTTGTGTAAGACTTAACAGATGAGGATATTTATAGGTACCAGCTAAAATGTTTCCCAAAAAAACTGGTCAAGACACAGAAAATCTTTAAGACAAGAAGCTGATGGTTGACTTTGAAGTACACTTGTGTTTTACTGCAGGATTTTTTTTCAACACATGCTGCAAAATACAAAAAAGAATCGGGGATGTAAAGGACACAGCAAGTCTCTGTAAGACAGTTCCTCCTCCTGTTATCATCTCCGTCTGTGCTCAGCCGGAAGAAAACAAAAAGCGACTCCGAGGAAGTGCTGCGAGCCCCGCGAAACTCAATTTGCTCAGTCACGATTGGCACGGCGAGGGGTTTTATGCAGCTCGTTGTTCCCGACACAGCCCCGCAGAGCAGGCTTAGGTCGATTGGTCGGTGAGTTGTGCAAAGAACAGCAGCAGGCACTAAACCTTGACGTGACACCTTTTTCACTTGGAGTGCGGCAGCGCAGCGCAATCAGGGACCCGAGACAGATCCTGTTTCAACTACAGGCCGGGCAATCTTGGGTTATTTACTCCAGGTGAGACTTTCAAACGGGGGGGAATTTAAAAATTTTACAAATAAACCTTCGAGCACCAATGGCTCTACAAAGCAGCTTCAAATGAAAAAAAAAAAACATTTTTCCTATTCGTGATGAACTAAAATACAGTAACATAATCATCAGCCACTCAGATGCATTTTATTCTGTGCTCTTATACTAAGCAGATAAATGACATTGATAATTTAGTAAATTATAACTTGCATAAGGCGTAAAATATCAGTGAAGCTGATAAAACATCTAAGTGCACAAAAATAAATCGTCTAAGTTTGAAAAAAAAAAAGAAAAAAAGGCAGCGTTACATGCTCTGGGCTCACACTGGACAGATATCAAGTAAGACAACTGCAACAACGGCGCTCGCAAAAGCTTTACAGCCACGACTGATGTCCTGTTAGTGCCTCTCGATGAGCAGGGCTTTGTGTCTCCGACGGCCGGGCGGGATGCTCTCAAAGGAAACACTAAAAGCCTCAATTGGGACGTAAAGCTGGGAGAGCTCGCTGTGTCGCTCGGTCGTGTCATTCAGGGTGGAATTGTGCAACAGCCAACAATCATGCTAAGAGGGGGAAAAGAAAACACAGCAGGGCGCCCAGGATTGCAAACGTTGTAAAACAATCGATAGAAAACTGTGCTACTTAAACATTCCTTTGAAACAAAACTCCTCTGCAAAATCAGAATGTGGTAAAGAAACTATCCAACGATAATAATAATAATAATAATAATAATGACATTGAAAAATACAGTGCAAAACATTTCAACACGTTTGATAAAAATAAAACTTCATTCCAGATTTATGAGGAAACTCTCATAAACGCAGCAAAGCAGAAAATAAATTACCGTCGTATTTACACTGTGTAATGTACAGCACGCTGCTTCGTAACGTCGAGCCATTTGTTCGTGTCATCACTCGGCAGCACCTCGTTCCAGACTGAGCTCTGAAGTCTCTCGGCATGTGACGAAAGCAGCAGCACAGTTCCTCCGAGGACTGATGCACGTGGGCGAGAAAGCAAGGGGTTCAGTTCCTCGGGCGGTCCGAGACTGCGCTCGCAGAGATGTTCAGACATTGTCCACGACACTCAGGGGTGTGCACGGTGCTACACAGCTGTAGAAGCACTGAAAGATGGTGGGCAGGTGCACTGGCACTTTTAAATTTAGATTTTCTTTATTTTTTCACTATCTTTACTGGAAATGTAGGTGAACAGCTACGTGACCCATCTGGTCTTGATGTTTGCAGTCCTCTTTTGGGTGGTCGGGATAAATGACGCCTCCTCCCATTGCAGATGTGATGGCGCTGCGTTGGCGTGTAACGGGCAGGAGGACGCCGAACCGGATCCATCTGAGGAGTTACAGGACGGATTAGCGTGTGGACTGATGGCAGGGAGTAGTGTCGTGATGCCTGGGTGCATTCAGAGCAGGCAAGATAACTAAACAGACCATTAATATGAATATATATACAGTATGTTTTCACAAGCTCACTTCACAGTTGACAGAACACTGAGCAGGATGTCAGCAACAATTGGCAGCAGCCAGTGGATTACATTAGACAGTGGGATGTGAGGACTGTCTCACTCTCCATCCAGCACTGCAAGACTATTATACTGCCAGTAAACAAGTGGGGTATTTGAATAATTCATAGAAGCAAACGGAGAGCGCAAAGTGGCTTCCACACTTTAATTCCAGCCAAAAGATTGTTTTCCCTTTTTATTCTTTACTCTGCTGAAATAAAAATCACACAATAATAACACAGAACTGAAGCATGACTCGGGACTGAAGATGAATACCAAGATGGGTAGTGTGCGTGCATATTCCAGCTCATTTCATCCCCCCTCGCTCACCTTACATTCCTACACGAGTCCATCATAGAGCGACAGCGCTTGAACAATAGAGGGGTCTGCCTTGGAGCCTTCCTGGAACTCCTGCAGAGTCAGCTTCCCGTCTGCGTTCTGCAAAGTGAATCAAAACGAAACCGAAGCCCCTGTAAAGTTTCACTTAGAAATACCAGCAGGGGGCAAAAGAGGCACTCGGGCTCATGCCGGCCCTGTTTAAAGCTGATAAAGTGATTTTTTAGCTCTGTGCACCTGGACAGTAGCCACTCTCCTTATAGACATCAGTGAGTGAGCTGATCCTGGCCGTAGTGAGCTAACAAACACACCAATCCAGCCTGCGTACTGTATCATCTTTCACTAAAGCTGAGCAGATTCTGAGTGCTGACAGAGTGGGCGCTGAGGGACTAGTGGTTAAGGTGGCTATAAATGATGTTTATAGACTCTAGGCAGTATTAGTGACACTAAGATTGGTACAGATAAACTTAACAGTGTCCATTTTAAAGCCTCGAGGGTGGCAACAAAGGCAGACTCAGCTCTATAAATGAGAATCTCTTAATTAGAGCTGCTTTCACAGCGCCGACTATACTTTGGGGATAAATAATCTTGCCTATTATTACTGTGTTTGTCACTTTAGGCTTTGATATCTGAATACTAACCTTGTCCATCATAGCAAAAATACGGTCCACTCGCTTCTCGGGTGTGTTTTCTTCCTCTGGCAGCTCCACAGTGTTGCCCTAAAACATCACATGATTACAAGTGAGCCCATTCAAGCAACTTAAGAGGATAAATAGGACGAACTGCAAAACCTACCACCATCTGATATATTGCATCTACGATGTTTAACATTTCATCACGGGTTATGTAGCCGTCATTGTCAAGATCATATAGCTTGAAAGCCCCTGGAAAGACAGGAAACGTTCAGATATAGAGGTTTTACAGGAAAACAGAGAAGGCTTACATGTCTCAGATGGGTGAGCATCGCTTTGAATAAGGAGAGCTACTGATCACTTCGTTAAAAATCTTCTAAATTTAAAAAGGGTTTGACGATAAACCTTCAAAAACTGCTGCATCTGAGTTGTAATCTTTAACTTTCTGTTCTTTGGAGATCACCTGTCCTTTTTCACATGTCACACATGACAATGAAACCTGCATTGTGCATCTTCTTACATCTGAGCTTCTCATCCAGAGTCCCCCGAGAGGTCACTGACAAGGCCTGGATGAACTCGGAAAACTCTATGCGTCCATCCTAGAGAGGGTAAAAAGAGACAAGGAGAGAGTGAAGGGAAATCCATCCAAAACAAGATGACCACCTCGTTTAACGTTAGCAGCGGCTGTATTTTCTGAAACTCCTTGCAGTTCCTGCGCGGGTGTCCTTTGTGTTGAAAATGGGGCCAGACGTTTGCTCGGAGAAAGCTGCTATTTTTGCCCCACACCCGGCCCTCTCCTGAGGCTCAGACGTGTCACCTCTGGTCATTAGTGAGATGGATGCTACGGGCTCATTCCCCCAAAACTTCCACTTCGCCAACGCAACCAGTACGTGCTGGTGGCAAAGCCGTTACACGGCTTCCAAACGATTCTGTCCAACAAGAGAGAAGCTATCGCACCCCTAGATTTATTCCCTTTTTTAGCTTTAGTACAACAGAAATACACAAAATATTCCAATTGACTTCCCAAAATTGTGCCCCTCAAAGTATTTCTGAAGGAAAAAAACATTCCTTTAGAACAGCTGAGACCCCCCCATGAGTTTTACATTTCCTTGAAAACAATTTAAAAAAAAGCCAGGCACTGTTTAGAGCCCAGAGGTCAGGGAACTTTATCTCCAGCAGACATCTGCCTGGTCAGAAAATGCTGACGTCGTGCAATGCCGATTACATAAGCCATAAAAACTGTTAAGATCAATGCATTCTCTAACTATGGGGTGCCTAACGCTAATGAGGGTCACAGATAAACGTCTGATCTCTCTGACACAAAGCCACTTATCTGGAGTCGGCAAACCTCCAGGGGCTCACCGACAAGCCCGGAGCTGCTCACTTATGGCCGGTCCGCCTAAATGCAATTTGAATCAACACGTGCAGCTGACACGAAAGTACAATCGTAGGTCGGCCTTGTTAAAACTTTGCTTTGTCATCAAGTCCTGAAATGCTTAGGGGATGTGTCCACACACACACACAAAAACAAAGAGTTTCATTCTAATAAAATGATAAAAGAAACTACAAACATCTGGTACACAACATAAAAAACTAGTCTTTAAATAAAGTTAGCTGAGTACCAGGAATGGTTACAACAGAAGCTATGAATCGTATTAGACATCATGAAAAGTGAACAATCTTGCAAATAAATTTATCAGAATTGTTAACAAAACCAATATCAGGATGTTAAAAACTTAAGAATTTAAAGAAATGTTTGAAGGATTTCGTCATCAATGTTCTCCAACTTTATCAATTCCAAAAGGTCACGAAGTAAACCAGAGTACATTACACAAAACATACGTGTATCAGTATCAACAATAATGATGGGGATTTTAAAAAGTGTATCAACATTGTGCTGATAAGTCTTTGATAAAAAAAAAACAGAATGAACCAAGAAAACGTATGGAAATATTCTTGGTTTAAGATATGCGTGTGCACTGCAATGATGTCATTAATATCAATGCTTTTGTCCTTTTATAATCATGTGAAAAGTAGATTAAATTTGACTGAGAACTTTGTTTTTTTTTTTAAACTATTGACAGACAGCCTTCACTGCCAGTGAGCGTTAAAAAAAAAAATGAGAAAGGTTACAAGATAAGAGCAAGACCGTCTCAACAAAGAAGAATGCCAGGAGATTCCTGGAAAACAACTAGTTTAAACAAATCAGGTATGTGCTGATTCATTTGGGCTTTTCATTCAACTCAAGTGCTGGCTGAACAAAGAGAAATACCTGTAGTCTGAGCTGAGAACAAATGAGCATTTAGCTCAGACACCGGGCCTTTCAACATCACTTTCAACTGTTTTTAGTGAGTTTGAAGCAACAATAATTCGATCACAAACCTTGTTTTCGTCGAATACGTTAAAGACAAATGAGGCGAACTTTGTGGGATCTCCAAAAGGAAAGAACTGTTTGTATATCTTCTGGAAGCCCACGGCATCCAGCTGCCCGCTTGGACAGTCTTTAATGAAGCCTTTGTACCTGAAGGAAAACAAACAAAATTAGACATCTGTCAAAGTGCTTTATAAAATCTCTGGTGCAATTAAAATTCAACATCAAGGCAGTAGTAGACAAAGATGACAAGAGACTAAGGTCACCTTTCTCGCCCCGACTGTAGGCGGTACTGATACAAAGAAAGTGCAAAATCAAAAAGGTAAAGTGCAAAGCTATTAGTCTCATTCACAGATAAGAAGATCGCCTTAATCCAATCGCAAGCCAAAGGTGGTTAACTCTAATCAAATTCCCCCCGGGCTTCTCTTTTGATAACACACGCAGCTGATAGATAAGTCTGAGAGCTTCCTCTCGCCCCTGGAAATGACATCAGAGGAGCGTCCTAACATCTCTACTCGGCCTAAATATAGAAGCATCTCATAAGCAATTTGAAGTGCAGTCACTCAAAGGTAGGCAGTTTCCTGGAATGTCTTTGTAACGGAAACACAGTCGTCACAAAACAGGTCAAGGAGCAGGGATGACAGCCTTGGTCTCAACAAAATTAAATGTTACATGAGCGGTGGAAAGAGGAAAATGGCAGCGAGACGACGCTAGTTACAGAAATTGCGCAAAAAAATGATGCGAGTACACACAGGAGAGCTCTGACTATACATCTCAGATTCTGGTTAGGCTTTTTGAAAAAGGAAAAAAAAGAGGGTGATAATTAAAGGGAAAAAAAAGATCTGATAAAGAATGAAGGCCAGTACTGAGCTTCTCCACACACACACACACACACACACACACACACACACACACACACACACACACACACTGGCTCCTACATTCCTCCTAAACTCTTTACTTTTAATCTGACTGGGAGATAATGAAGCCAGCTTCATAAAGTCAAAGCGATGGGGAGCCGCTTTGAGCAGCAGCAGGAAAAAAAGTCCAGCGAGAAGTGAGGAGAGACGACGGCACAACTCTGCAAATTCTCACATCTGAATTAGAAGGAGATATGCAGGAAATTGAAAGCTCAGCTCACTATAATGCAAAGTAAAGCCTAATTGGTATTCAAAGAGCAGAAGACACAATGCATGTCATAATCCAAAGCCGACCCACTTCACCTGAATTCTTTAGTCAATTTTTTGATTTGACTACAGAAAATCTAATCCGGCAGCTAATATTAAAGTCTGACAGACATGTTCTTTATGTGTTATGCATGTTTGGATGAGAACTGTTAGTGTACATATTAATGTGTTTACCCCCCAAAACGGAAACTTTCCCAGTTTTTTTCTGCTTTGCCAAGAAAGACGTAGATAACAGGAGTAAGAAGAGGGCACAAATAAATGATAAAATGGACAAAACTAACTTAACCCTGATCTGTTAGGCTTCCTTTTTTAAATGGGCCTTCTGATACTGACAAACTTTATTAATTTAACACTGATCGCAGAACTTGAGAGGTTCTGTAATATTTTTTTTAAACTCTTCTATCATAAACATATTGATAAACATAAAACAAAAACAGCTTGTTTGTTGTTTTTTTTTCTGGTGAAAGTTCGATCTTTCTCCCTCCGTAGTTTCTCTCCAGTCTCAGGCTGCTACAATCAGTAAATCACAAGGTGGACAGTTTCTACAAAATGTGTTTTTTTTTTACCAAAAATAAAAGGATGACAGCGAAAAAACCCAGCACAGGTAAATCCAGGGTCGGACTAAAAATAATCCAACCTGTTTGTCGAGATTCNTCAGCATCACATGGATGGCAATTATATAGTTATATATGTCTGGTAATTATAAAGTTGACAACGCAACTTGGCTGGAGAAGAATGGATGCGGTCCAAGCTGTTTAAAATATCTGAAATGCTTTCAATTTGGAACTGTAGCCGGTGCAGCTGTGAAACCTCGAGGTCCAGCTGAGTGCAGGACGTTTATAAAAAATAGATAAAGCTGCATCGTTTTTTTAGCCCATCATTCCACCATTAGATACTCGAGAGCAAATCGCTAAAATGTGCACCCAAATGAGTTTGACACGATGACCGGAATAACGGTACCTGGATTGTGCTTAATAAATGATTTTTTTTTTGTTAAAATAAACATACTAATACAAATCTGTCAGTGTGTGCCCTCTTGTGGATATAATTGTTAAAAGCAAAAGTTCAAAGCTTTAGGTTTTTTGTTGTCTAGATATAAATCCATTTGTGGAACACTCTGGCACCTAGTTACAGACAGAGGGGTTTTATTCAAAGCAAATAAAGCGCACAGAAGGCACGTATGAAAACAATAATAAAGTGTAGGCATTAAAATATAAAAGAAACATGCGGCAGCTTCTGCTGCCCTACTTTTAGATACAGTTTATTGAATAGCTACAATTACAATGAAGTGCTAAATCTCTCAAGTACTCATTTGGTTCCTGCACTCAAACTGCCTGAGGTTTTTCCTTCTTTTGAAATCTTAAGAGCGTCTGAAAGAATAATCCTAAATACGCAAATGTGCAATCAATTTAAAACATACCCTAGTGGTTTGGCACTGAACTTCCATTGACAGATTCACAAGATTTGCTTTAAACGAGAGTACATTTACACAGCTCATATACATGCATTACCGCTTTATAAGACCTGTAAATAGACTGTTGTGGGTAAAATCTGTCTGGTTTACTTTTACCTGCAGTGTTTACAGGAAACAGAGGTTTAGAACTAATTAAAAATAACATTATAGCTTTTCATTGCTGTCTAATAAATATTATAGTTATTAACATTTTAATAGCTAAACACTGAAATACCTATTTTTATTGAGATGCAACTGATCAGTCAGCCAGTCACCAGTAACAGGATGTTTTATAAAGCCTTACATGATTTACAGATGACACTGCCAGGATTTCCTCTACATTTCACAGAGCAGTTACGTAAAGAGTTTACACTCAGTCGCTGGTACAGTGAGTACAGTAAGCACTGCTCCACGTTGGAAACAGGTTTGCGGTGTCATATTTTCATCAGACTCACTTTCTTTTGCCAGGAACGCATCGTGTACAGCAGATCTTTGTGGTGACACTAGCGTCAGGACACACACACAGTCTGATTGTACTGGTACTAATGCAACTTGTAGGGAAACAACAGATGTAACATGCAGTATCAGACCACACTGGTGATCTGGCATAATGATGAAGTATTTATCGTTGGCACCGGCAGCCTGTCGTTGGCATCTACCACGGTGGCTTGCTAAAGAGCGGCACAGGATGTTTCTTTTGCTCTTGCCTCACTGGCAGGAACATCACTGAGCCATGGGATTTTGTTATTGATTTCAGGTAAGCCTCGGGCATACTAATGATGTTCCCTTAGAGGAGAATCAAAAAGAGGAATAAACTTAATGCACAACGCAGGCATTTATCTAACCCTGCTAATTCTTCTGTGTCTGTGCCTGTGCTCTAATTACACGCCATCTGGCATTTCCCCTGGTGAAATTCCCTCTCATCCCTCACACTCGGCCGTGTTGATTGCTGCTGATCTTCAAGTGAGGACTCATGCAAAGAAAAAAAAAAAAAAAAAGAAGAAATTCTGTGAAAGACAGTGAGGGTGATGGTGAGCTAGCAGGCTGCACAGCCGGCGGGGTGGAGGTTCAAAAAGGGGTGCAGGGGAGCAGGGAGGAGGGAGTTATTCTGCCCAAGTGCACTCGAGCAGCCCCGGAGACAGGCCAGCTCAAAGACTCCAGACTCTCCAGTGCCCGGCGATATCTAATGCTCCAGCCACTACTGCTGCCTCGGCTCCTTCCCGCCATGAAGATCGTAACGGCAGATATAAAGAGCAACTACCTCTCGAGCCGAAGCTCTTTTCATGCATGCAGAATATGGTCGTGTAATCCAAAACCAAAGCAGGAGAACTGAAGTGTGAACATGGAAACATGATGACTTCCTTACTGAAGTCTCTCCTCTAATACGCACACTTCTTTTTTTTTTTTTTCACCAGCATCAAGAAGAAACGATGGCTACACTCAAACTTGACTCATCTCTATAATGATGGCTCATTGTTACTTATCCATCTGCCGGCAGCTTTGAAAAGTAAACACAAAATGCAGCACAACAGATTATTCTCGCTTGATTTAAAAAAAAAATAAAAATAAAAGTTTTTTTCCACTTATCTTGCCTAAAAATATATTTGCTTTGTGAATAAACACTGCAAATACAGACTTGGAAAGAAAAAAAAAGGCTCAGCGTCAGCACGGTGATGCTGGTGCAGGTCACACTGACTAACAGGTACAAAATCTGACAGGAAGGATTACTAATCTGTAACCCTGTGGAGGCTCTGTGGCCATGTAGCCATGAAAGCCTCAAAGTGAGGCAGCCGTGCACCCCCACCCCCACCCCCCGTCATTCCTCGCTTATCAGACATCCCTTTTTGCAAAACAGTAAAAAGGCTGTGGAGGAATGCATCATGGAAATGTTTGTATCAGTATTATCGGCCTTCAAAGTCATTTAGCCAGAGCGAAGCTTCAAAGTTGTTCTATTTTCAGATGTCATCCGTCTTCAGAGAAGTGTGAGGGAGATGGCTTCAAATCAACAATGAAGCCTTGAGAACCATCTCCTTGGCAAAATAAAAACCCACCAAGGTAGTTTTTGCAAGGTGGATCACGTTACAGCCCTCTGATTCAAGCCATGACAGCAGTTCTGATTTATTACTAACTTCACATCAGGACAGGAAACCTTCTCATTAAAAGAACATATACACACTTACCACTGCTGCACCTCTTTCTCTGTGACTGGAAAGAGAGAGAGAGAGAGAGAGAGAGAGAGAGAGAGAGAGAGAGAGACAAAAAGAGTGATGTTAGCTTAAAAATCTTTGGCTGTCCTAGAAAAAGGTAGCCTCGTAGTTAATCATCTCGCCCTAATCCTTTCCAACAAATATCCCCTAAACAAGAAAAACAAAACAATCAACAGTATCCATGCATTGAACGGAAGGCTGCACATCAGTCCTCTTGGCTAGGACAGTCGTAGGTAGGTGGGTGGATGGGGAGGGGTGTAGGGGAGGTGGGGGGTGGGTAAACCCAAGGGTGTCACCACAAGACAAGCAAGGCAGAGAGAATGAAGGTCAGCCACAGATTTAAGGGAACGAACAGTTCAGGCCGCAGGATGTGTCAGTATGGCCGCACGAGCCAGAACAATCTGATTGGATCTAATCAACCAATCCCACAAGGTTTCCCCCTGTACTTGTTACTTTCTCTAAACCAACCGAAGCAATTTTAAGACTTTGGCCCCTGGGGTTTTATAATGAAAATGAGGTCTGGAAATCAATAACTTTAGCTTAGCCGGGTAGTCCTTGGAGGTAAACCTGCTGAAGTCCTATTGTTGCTGCTGAGATCTCAGAACAGATCTCCACCACCACCGCTTCCACTAGGCCTAGGGCAAGGCAAGAGGCTTTGCAGCACAACAGACAGCGCTAGTTAGTTAAACACTAATTTCATCCACTGTAATGTTTAACCCGGAGCCACTCAGCGTCGTGGTTACTAAGCCAAGCTAACAAACCAGAGCAAACCACGACTGCCTCTCGCTTATAACAAATGAAAGAGCTTTAAAGGAGCGCCATCCGAGAGTTTGAAAACTTTGCCATTGCATTTGCACACCAGGATCAATACGGTGACTGCTGCAGTGCTACAGCAGAGTCCTGGAGAAGTTATTGATAAGGAGGGCAGGTCAAGCAGCCTCTTGCATGCTTACAGCTCCTCTCAGTGTGCCCCGCTCAGCTTTTCATCAAGAAACCCCTCATGCGACCACTTCCACGGCAACGAATGTCAGGTCAATCTCGCGACTGTGAGTTAAACCAAGCAAACGGCAAATTGGCCTCAAAGGTCAACGCGGACAAAATCCGAGGCAATTTGCCATGACGAGAATTTAATAAGAAAAAGAAATCCCTTACATAACTCAGTGAGAAGCAATGAGCGCTAATGTAATCGTCCACTCGGCCAGCCGGGCCCAGCGGAGTCGGCTGGAACACATCCGGCTTGTTGCCCTGTCGCTGGGAGTGCCATCGTCGTCTCTTTGAGAGCGAACAAAAAATTTCTCACGTGCGCGCAAGGGTCTGCCCTACATCCCTCAGAGATTCGAACAGCACTGCTGCTCCGTCCGTGTGATGCCAGGGCAGTCATTCAGAAAAGCCTTTCTGGGTAGATTTAAGCTCTTTAAAAAAAAAAAAAAATTTAAAGCAGGTGAAGCCAAAATCTCTTTTGCCAGGGTTTTAGTTTTCTGCTAAAAAAAACAGACAAGCAGTGGCTTCTAGTCACTTCTTGTGTGTGGCCTAATGCCGTCTTTAGCGGGAACGTGTTGTATTGAAAGAATAAAATTAAAATAATGGTTTATTCATGAGCTCACAACAAAGCAGAAGGAAGACGCCTTCTTTGCATGTACACTTTTGAAATGAATAGCCTTATTTTTAGCCTCACCTTGTTGGCTCTATTGACAGACGGGGCACTATTTGCTTTTGAGAAATGTGCTGCTTCTCCTACCAGCAAAAATAAATTTTAAAAAAAAGAGACATGGGCACAGAGAAATTTAAGTCCCCAATCTGTCAAGAGCTAAAAGAAAGCACCGACTAAAATGGCAGACAAGGCTTCTCGTGGGAGGCCGAGAGCAAGATGCAATAGGATGAAAGAAGGCAGAAATGATAGAGTCTGAATCCAAGTAACAGAGCAGGGGGGGGGGGAGAGCGATCACGCTGGGAGAGAAAGCTCAGTGCCCCCTCTTAGCGATGCTAACCAGATAAGATCCTAATTATACTATTCCATTCCCCGCTCAAAGAGGGCAATTAGGGGGGTGAAGCCAGGGAGAGGCAGGGTGAAAGGGTAAGAGACGGAGAGAGACGGAGAGAGACAACGAGCGCAGGACAGAAGCAGGCAGTCCAGCCCAGCATGATGCCTAATCTTCCTCCACAGCAATTTCCTGCTACAACAGCTCTCCGTGCTTCTGCTGGTGGGGAGAACCAACCACACAAATAACACTGTCATTAAGCAGCCAATGGATGTCAACTCCCACCCACACCTGCACACCGCACTGCTCAAGTAATAATAAAGGCGCCGCGCTCCAGAAATAACACACAGACGATTAAAATAGTCCTCAAAGCAGATGCTGCTGGAGGTAATTACAAATGTAATCTTTGTACTAAAAACTGTCCAGATTTCTTTCCTTTTTACTTCTTTGTTCAGTGGGAAATGCCAACAAGTAAAAACTAATAAAGTGTAATAATGATCATAAGCTCTACCACGCAGGAACATAATTTATCGTTTTGCCAGATAAGGAATAAGCGGAATGGATTCATACTTAATAAATGTAGCATCTGAAAGCAATCGAATGAGGGTTAGCTCTGCAGAAGATCAATGAAAACCAAATAAAACTATATTTCTAAAAGAGCTGATGATGCAAACTCGGCTCCTCCGTGTTTACTAATCTCCTCAGCGGGGTTCAAAGATACTGATTACAAGTTTCCCCCTGACCTTAACCAACGACAATCTGCCGCACAACATTTAAATAAATTGAAATCCAACAGGGTCTGACATTTAGCTGCAGCTCGGTTCTGCCAATAATGAGAAAAGTGTTGAGTCCCCACAGGCTGGGCTATTTACTGTACAGCCTGAGCGGGGCTCAGTAGGTGGAAAATATAAGGAAACCGCAGCAATAGCAATAACATCAACACGAGGTGTTCCCATCACTCTTTGCACTCAGACTCGTTTAGAAAGAGTTTACTCAAGTTTGTTTGTTTTTTTTAAATACATGCGAGCGAACAAAGGAGACGAAGATACTCACAGTAGGTTTTCCTTGTCAGCTCCTCCACCACCTCCGGTTTGAGCTTGCTGTTTGATTTTCCCATGATCTTCAGCTCTCATCCACACCTCCAAAATCACCTTGGCACGTGACACCTGTTACTACCGCCTCTCCAGAGTGCTGCTCTGCCAAAAAAAAACATGCAACAAATGCAGGCTGGTATAGGTGCAGAAAGAAAAAAAGAGACAAGCTTTTGTTTTGTTTTGCTTTGACGAGTAGAAATACATTTAACAATAAAATTGGAGGGGTCGGTGGGGGGGGACTCCCATTCAGGCTGCGCGAGTCTTCCCCTTCAATCTAGCTGTGGTCAAGATCTGCTCAGTCATCGTCCCTGGCGCAACAGACGGACGCGCCGAACCCCGGGGGCTCTGTGAATTAGGCCCGGCAGGCTGTTGAGGCTGAACGAGCGCCCGGCGAGCGCCTGCGTGTCCGCCTCATTTCTTCACAGCGAGCCCGTGGGCGAGGAGTGGCGTTCGGATGCGTTGCTACCTCCGTCCTTGGATACAAGAGTCACTCGAAAGGCTGGGTTTAAGCACCACGCTCTCTGCCTCCCAGTTGTTCGCCGCTCTTCGCCCACCAGTCCTTTCTCCACACCCTATCTCTAACCGTTCTGGGTAAGCCGGTGTGGAACAGAATCTTCCCTCTTGACAGCAGAGATAAGGGGGGTGCGTAAACTAAAATACAATGAACAGACCTTTACTTGGACACTCCCCTCCCTCCCCTGCACACTCGAGTCAAAGGATGAACTTTAATCCGTACAATTCATCACCATTTTAAGTCTTCAAGGGTTTCAGGAATAACTCGTAGTGTGCAAAAGAAGAAAAAAAAAGCTACCAGGTCTCCTCATAGTTGTGTTTAGGATGCCAAGTTAACAACAAAAAGGAAAGGCAATCTGGTGCTGCTCTTAAAATAAGCATGCGCGCCGTCTACAAAGTTCATAGGCGGATCTGAAGAGTGACAGCTTTTCTTTTCTCCTCCACTCTGACTCATAACTCTCCCTCCTTCCCTGCCTCACCGCGGCACGGCGTGGTGATTTCCCTCCTCGTCACGGCAGCCAAGAGATAGGGATAATGGAATTTCTTTGTGTCACAGGCCTGGTATTGGCATGCACTGATGTAAAACCACAGCATCTGTCTGAGGCGGAGAAAACTAAGAAGGAGAGAGAGAGAGAAAACACTGTACGCACTAGGCACCTTCAATGCAAACATCTGCTCTCTTTGTCCACAGCCACTAATGTCCTCGTGAGGGATGCCACGCTGGTAATCACCATCTTTGGGTTGGCTCAAGCCTCGAAGTCCTGGGTTTTTACTGAGACGCTGTAAAAATAAACACAGAAACAGCAGTTAGACCTGTGTTTTAGCAGAAATAGGAGTGTATGATATACTGTAAATGGGGGAGGGGGGGAGGAAACACTCAAAGTAGACAAATGTCTTATTGAATCTGGTGATTGTAGTCAAAAATGGGAAAACTCCCAACTCTACAAAAAAGGCGTGTTGGCAGGAGTTAGCGAATCCATTTACAGCTCCTTTTATTAGCTGCGTTTTTGTTTTTTTTTTAAAGAAAGTGGAAGTCGTAAAACGGGTAAAGTTGTCATTTTACACGCCCTTTGCCAACGCCTAATAAGCAAACACGCAAAAAATAAAATAAATTAAAAATGCGTCGTTTTGAGTAAATTTCTCCGTATTTGACAGGTGAGACACGCATACAGTGGCGGCAGCAGCAGGTGGGATGTTGCCTTTCGGCTCCATAGCAACGCAGTTTATGGCTACAGGACAACAGCGACAATGCGGGGAGCTTCGCTAGTCGCCACGTTTGGTACCCACGCTGTTTTGGGGGAGGTGGGGGTAAAATACGCACTTTGAAAGCCTTTTTTTTTTTTTCCTCAATTTTTTCTTTTTTTTTTTTTTTATTAAAGCTAGGGTGGGGTTTACCTGAGCCAAAGAAGTAGCAAGTCTCCGTTCAGGGAGGGTGTCCCACAGCCGCCACCGCCGCCGACGTCCTCCTCCTCCGCCGCCGCCGCCGAGCTCCGGGGCGGGCGAGTCGCTGCTGCTCGGCTGGCCGCGCGCGCTGCTCTGATGCCCGGCGTCAGAGGAGTGACGTCGCTGCTCGCCCCGACCAGCTGAGAGCCGCAGACGCTGACGTACCAGGGCTCACACACACTTGACTCTTTGTGTGCTCTCAGGGCTTCCTCGTGTCTCATTCTCCACACTGTAGGATTACTTTTTCCTTCTTTTTTTTCTTTTAAAGCCAGACTGCAAGTTTTCACCGTGAACATCACCTAGAGCTAAAAAGGCGGTTCAGTTAAACAGCAACATGACTGTACTGCTTATTTTTCCAGATTAAGGACCTGTTTTGCCCATTGACTGGTCGCACTGAAGAAAACAGAGCCCCTGACTTAGCACAGACTTGTAAAAGGTCCCAAAAATAGAAACAGCCACACTTAAAGGTACTCATTGCAAACTAAAAAATAAAACATTTTTAAAAAGGGATATTCTGAGCTATAACAGATGGTGCTGTTTGAAAGAGTTTACGCCAGTTCTTTTCCAGATATGTTGATACGCAATTCTGGAAATGCGGGTATGCACTCAATGTAAACAAAGCTGAATTCCCCCTAAAAGTCACGTGGAAGATGAAGTCACGTGACTGACCTGTTTCCAGAAAAAAACAGGAGAAATGCAACATGATTTCAAGTCTATTTCAATTTAGATTCCACTAAAAGCCCATTTGGAATTTACTCGACACATCTAAGCATAAACATCAAGACTTTTGGACTTCTCCATCCCAAACAGCTCTTCCGTGGACGTCGCCATTGTTGACCTATCACTTTGGGTTCTCCATAAGATGAACAAACGGACATAGTAGTTGTCACCCAGTTGCAATTAGTGAATGCATTGACCATCAATAAAATAAAGAAAAATGTGTGGATATTGTTTTTTAATCTGTATTCATGACATGACAAAAGGCTAAAACCATGCAGACAGTTTGCTTTATGTTTTATTTTTGTTTTTGTTTTGTTTTTAACACATTTTTTTAATGTTTGTTATGTTTCTTTTTTACTGTAATACTTCCCTTTTTTGTAATTGTATGCATCAATTTTTGGTTCTGTTGTATTGCTTCATTGTTGCTTGCATTAAATTTATTGGGGTTTTTTTTTGCATCTATTTTAAGTCTGCATAAGCTTTAAGTATGTCTTTTAAGGCCAATTGTGTTTCACATTTGGATTTATCACAGTTGTACTTGTCTTTTTCAGCTGTTTTCTTTCCCGTTTAGATGAGGGAGATAAATTAATGCACATTTCTTTGATTTAATTTACATATTTGCACTTTTTTAATCCTATACATCTGTGAATTTTAACCTTTCACTCATTATTTTTTCATTTTATACTTCTGGATATTTAATGCTTTTGCATATTTTGCTCTTTTATTTGCAGTAAATGTCAATTATGTTTAACACTGTTTGTTTATCTGTGTTTACTCTATTGTGAATCTTGCACCAGGGGAAATTCCTTGTAGTGTAAACTTGGTAATAAACCTGATTTCGATGTATTTATCTTTGAAATTTATAACCTTAAAATAGTCAAACATGTACAATAAGGAAGCATAACACATGCTGACATGTGTTTATGATCAATTTATAACTTGCCATTGTTACACTTAGTTTTTATTTACCCTCTCTTCTGTAGTTCCTTTTGGTTGTTTTGAGTCCCTTTTTCAAATATATATTGTAATTCTTGAATAAGAGGCAGGAAAAACTGAATGTTTTGGCCCCTAAGAGTTTGTTCAGTAACAACTAAGCTATGCTATGACTTTACCATAAGTGAACATGGGCACAAAGACAAATTCAAACTTTTAACTCAGCCTCACCCTCTGACCGCAATAAAGCTCTGAAACATAAAAAAAAAGAAGAAACTAACACTAAATATTTACAGTCTGCTAAAAATCTGAGGTCCTCAAGTTGAAATTGCCTAAATGACAGGATCTAACCTTAAATCATCCTGGGTATATTCCCTTAATCACAAAATCTCCCTTTAGAGTAAAAAAAAAAAAAAAAAAACGTTACACAACTATTTTCAGAAGTAGGTCTCCAGATGTTCATTAAGATGTGTGCAGCCAGCCGCTGAGACAAAGTGCAACATGGGAATGGAGCAGAATTATTTCAGAAAATGCTTCCATCCGAGTTCCAGAAGTTTGAAGTACAGGCCCAGTGCTCTGTTATTGTCACATGTACTGATTTCTTTTTTTTTTGTGTGTGTGTGTGTTATTCCATGCAAGTGATGCAAGAAGGAGTCATTTCCCCACAAGTCTCGTTTGTAAGTCTGTTACTCTTTCCCTCACGTTTGAGTCCAAACTTGGTTGTCAGAGGTCTGCACACGCTCCTTTTTCTGATTCCGCTTCCATCAGCGCCATGTAAACCAGCGCTCATTCACTACATTTTCTCGTTAACACCTGCTGCATCGTCATGCTTCATGGGGGGTTGGATCAGAAAGTATGGCTGTCTGACTTTGCCAGCTTTGTATGCCGTACCCCCCCCCCCTCCCTCCCTGCAGTTTCCTTCTTGCAGGCAGCTGCAGATGCAATCGTCTCGTGGGTAAAGGGGGAACAGAGCTGAAAACACAGAAAAAGGGCTCCTTGCAAAATGGGATGAATGAATGGAAGTTTTCTTATCTCTGAGGGAGTTAACTTACAGAAATGTTGGATGTGCTTTAAAATGATTATAGCTCTATTTCCATAAAACTCGCCTAGACATGATTTACCAACAATCGTTTGATTCGGTACGTGCAAACGTGCTGCACGCAAAGGACGAGGAGCTGTCTTTGTATGGAAGGGGCACATATTACAGCTGCTCTCTGTGTGTTTTAAAACAGGCATCACTTGAGGGCACAATTTACATTCCCTTTTTGTTCGTGGCTGTGTCACTGATGGAGAAAGGCTCAGGAGAATATGCGGCGCATTTTAGGTCATCCCACGCTTAGTTTCAAAAACGGCGCTTCAAGAGACCCAAACATTCCAAAATGAAAGATGTCAGTGTTGCACGGGACTCTTTCTTTCTTTCTTTCTTTCTCTTCTGTATCTGATATTCATCTGCATCCAAGCGAAGGAAGGAAAATCCATTGCTGAAACGCCTCGAACACTGTCGGGGTCGACGCCTTTTCTTCCATCGTTCCTTTATTGGAGTGCACATCAGGAGAGCCATTCCTCTAGAAGGGGTTCTGTGCAATGACTGCATAATTGTCCATTTATTAGAAAACACACACTGGGATCATTAACTCATCAGCAGCGGGTCGTCATTAATACGTCCCGGCAATGTTTCTGCATCACCGCGATATGCAGGCTCATGCTTAAAAACAGCTGGAGGGGGCCGAAAAGAAGCTACGGCGGGGAAAATATCTGTATGTTGCGGAGTCCCATTGGGTTTCAACACCCTCGGTATTACATTACAGCCTGGAAAGTCGCCATTGCCGGGCTGACAATAAAGGATCAACACAGCGTTTGTCTTAATTTGAAAAGGGAACACAGGAAGGCAGTGAGCAGCCCATCAGCAGGAAGAAATAAACCTGGATTTCGTAGGTTTTCAAACACTGCAACTTGAAGAGTGAGATACCTATGTGCAAACAAATCACATCACGTTTGAGAGGGGGGGAAAAAAAATAAAAAATCTTTGAAACAGATGCTGTCGAGCCATTTTGCTGGTATTTTTATGCCAAGCTGTAACTTTAATTCAACATCTGATCCATCACTCTGGCAGCTTTATATATATAGTCGTATACATAACTTTGAACAGCAAATGTAGCTTCAGTGAGTCAGACATGAAAAGTGTGCTAGATTTAACCAAGCTCCCCCATGGTTGTAAGAACAACTGATAACTTGTGAGATTATTTTTTAAAATCTTTTTAAGTGCAATCAAGCCAAAAGATTCGGTCATTGCACGCATAGGTCTGCTCACTCACAGGCAAGATTTCCATGTTTCTCTGGCAGCCTCCTTTTCATTTTTCAGTCAGTATTTTTCTTTAACCTTCCAAATCATTCCACTTTTTGTGCCGATAGCCCATATGGTAATAAACAAATAAATGCTTGAAACAACAGGCTCCCAAAAAGGGACATGTTCTCCGAGCAGATGGACAGAGGGACAAAGAGGGGCAGAGGGCCGTCAATCCTTTTAATCAGAGCCACTCCAGATAAGTGCATCTCAAACAATGAAGCGCCGAGAGGTCAGGCCTCGCAATGACAAACTGGAGTTGAACAAGTGTCCGGCCAAAAGGCTGACGTTAAATCACAAGCTACTTGGAGTGAAATGTTACCGGAGCTTATGGAGCTCAGCAGCTTTGTGTGTCACCGCTCTCCCTCTTCAGAAACGGCAACAAAACACTAATTTCCCGAGGCATCATCTGCTGTTACACACGCCAGCATCCCATATGGCTGGTTATATATAATTTAGACATCATAAATATACAATCCCACGAGCCTTCCTCTGAGGGAAACAGATATGTATGCGAATGCAACAACTCCCGCTGCAGACTGTGGTGCTCTCGGTAAATCCAGCGTGGCAGTGAGGTTTTAGCCAAGCCGGTGGTGTAGCGCCCGTAGCAACCAGCTGTTAATTCACTCTGACAACAAGCATATATCTGGCAGACAAATGGCAGATGGGGCCTGAGTCCTAGAGCCACGGAGATAAACTATAACATCCCTCCTTTAGGAAAGAAAAGAGGCTGGAGTGGAGCACTAAAAAAAGGGAGTGAACAGGTCAGTGCTCTTTTTTTTATTTTCTCAGCCTCGCATCTACATGGAAACAGCATCTCAGGAGCCCCAAAGTTGCTGTTTTTGAAAACAAATTCCAAAGTGAAAAAAAATCTGGTTTGTTTTTTGAATAGATGAAGACATTTTTTAGAAACAGCGACAGGTTTCCGAGGATATTTTTTAGTATCAAAAGAATTCAGAAATTTGTTTTGCAAAACCACATTTCTGTTCGAACAAGACTTCAGATTGGAGAAACTAATGAGCTAATGAGGGCTCATGCAAGAGGACCTGCTTCCAAAGCAGACTTTGTTGTCCTAAAACACCAATTCTCAATATTTCATACATCCTGAATTGTAAGTTTTATATTACATGGTCATTGGCACAAGTATTATGATAGTCCTGATGGAAGTTCCCTTAGGCTCCATTGTAAGAGCCACTGCTAGCTGCTGCTACTGCTATTTGTGCTTGCAAATAACCATAAAGTTTTATGTAAATAATTGTGTACTGAGAAATAATGGCAGTGTAAAGGTGTATCAAATAGTCTTTGCATGAACTGTAAACAGAATTTTGGAGATTGGAGTTTTTTTTAAGGCAGCCTCTTTGGTCTGGGTTGTATTTGGACTAGCCATTAGCTTGTCAGTTTATCAAAATTAAGCTCTGTTTCTTTAAATTGAGGTTATTCAAAGAGCTATCTGCAGCAGGTAAGATATTAACTGTTAATAAATTAAAAAATAAAATCAAATCTGGATGTATCACCAAAAGGCATAACAAATGCACCAAAATATCTGCTTTTAGACCAGCAAATCATTTTCAAAACAGAACTGGTAGCACTGCTTTAATGCCTTCCATGAGCTGAAGGGATGTTATTCTCCTCCTTTCTTGTGGAGAGGTCTGCATTTTTTCCCCTCCCATTTAGCCAATTAGTTTGGTTTTTGTTTCAGTTCAGGTTCACGTCTGCCCTCTACTGGCGACAACAGGCAACAACACTTTGGAAAATTGGCCATTTGCATTGGAGCTATTCTGGCAACACAAAGCCTTCGTGAATTGACTTTTATTGCTCTGTAACCTAAGGCAAAAAGTTAACATATTAGTCAGCACAAACCCAAAACAAGCCAACCAATGAGAGCTGTCCTCTTAAAAAAAAAAAAGAAGAGAGAAACCAAACGACACACATCAACTTTGTCCCCACTGTTTACATAGATATGTTACTCATACATGGCTGTGCTCTGCCCTGAGTGAGAGTTAGCTCACACGTCCTGGTGTCAAAGCAGAGCAGAGAGACGCACAGAAAGAGGTGAAACATGGTTTTCATGACTCCACTCTGTCTTCTACTCCTGCTGCCTGGCTTCGGCCCTTCAATGGGATATCCACAGAGCAAGGTAGGTGGACAGCTGCAGGCCAACGGAGGCCGATTTTATAGTTCAGGACTCCGGCAAAGTGCATTGAACTCTTTAAACTTTAAACTGTTCCACAGCCTGGGACTTTCCAAATCCTCTAGTATTTGGACTACTCGTGTAAAACGAGTTAAGACAAAGCTGCTGGTTTTGAACTAAACTAATGCTGTTCGTGTCCTCTAGAAGCTTGACGATCTCGCCACTATTCCAGGAGACGTGCTCTCCTCTTCAGGATCTTCTGCTGACTCTTCAGGTGCATGTTAGCAGCATCGTGAGAACACCCAGTGTCCTAACATCCATGGGGGAATTGAAAACGTTTCGCAAAATGCCAATTTTATGGAGCTCGTTGAGCTGCCTCAAAGCAGTAACGGCGTTGTGTTTTCCTTTTACTCGTAGTAAGCGGCCGTCTGCGACGCTCCACTCTGCTCCCTGATATCACTCACCTGGAGCTGTTGGTGGTGGTGGGACCTGATGTCCAGCAGGTCCACAAGCAGGACACAGAAAGATACACCCTCACTAATCTCAACATTGTAAGTGTCCGCACAAACATACAGAAAAAAAGCATCTTATTCTAAGTAATTTTATGAGTAGTGGATGGGAATGTCAAGCAAACTATGTATGGAAACTGCTCGAAGGGGCGATCAATAAATAATGAAAGACTAGAAAAACACACCATTAGAGAGGGGAAAAAAAATCTGTTCAGATGATGTGGAATTTATGGTGAAATGTTCTCTCAGCCTCTCTGTGGGGTGCTGCAGTACTTTAGTCCAATTACTCTCTTTCAGCAGAATGGAACATAACAATCAGATCTATATTCTTACGTTTTCCCAGGCCTCGGAGCTGCTGAGAGACGTGACTCTGGGCGCCAACATGAGGGTGCACCTGGTGCGCATGATCATCCTGTCAGAGCCAGAGGTGAGAGGTTACAAAGTCATTTCGGATTACGATGGCAAAGCAGCTGTTTTTAGCTTGGCAAAAGTGAAAGCTTAATAGTAAAATATTCATAAAGATACTGTTAGAAGGTAGGCACCAGCTCCCAGTGACCCGGAATGGAGAAGCGGGTAAAGAAAATGGATGCATGGATGGATGGATGGATGGATGGATAGATACTATTAGAAGGTGCTCAATTTCTGTTTACTACCTCACATTTTACCATGCTGCCTCTTCCAGCCAGAAATCCAAATGTCCTCGGACATCATGGCTTCCCTCAGAAGTGTGTGCGACTGGGGCCGAAGGATCAACCCCCCCAACGACACGGATCCGCTGCACGCCGATCTCCTGTTGTATATTACAAGGTGACCCAGCTGCAGGACTCCGATGGAGCTTCGACAGCAGAGCTTTTTATTCTGTCAAAGTGACACTGTATAACTCCCGTCACCGTCAGGTTTGACCTGGAGCTGCCTGACGGGAACAAGCAGGTCAGGGGAGTAACCCAGCTGGGAGGGGTTTGCTCCAGTGAGTGGAGCTGTGTGATTACGGAGGACACGGGCTTCGACCTGGGCATCACCATCGCTCATGAACTTGGTCACAGGTAAGGCAGTTTCAAAGATTTATTGTGGTTTGTTCGTGGGGGAGATAAGTACTAATAAACCTGATTTCTTGATATCCAGTTTGGGGATCAACCACGATGGAATGGAGAACACCTGCAGCTGGAGCGGCTTCATGATGGCCTCTGACGGAGGCTACAACAGCGTGGATCTGACCTGGTCCTCCTGCAGCAGGCAGCAGCTCCTCACGTTCTTCAGGTGGGCCCACCTGTCCTGAGCAGCTGTCTGTAACCCCACAGACCTGGTGATGTCATTAGGTTTCCCAGCCACAAGTTGGAACTGAATGATTTCACTTGATGTTGGTGGAACTGATTGCATTTTTGCAACATATTTATCATTTTTTGTTCATTTCTTTATGTTAAATATAATGAAACTGGCTGATTTGTTTAAGATTCTATTTTATGTATGATATTTGGGGTGGAGTGAAATCCCATGTTTTGGGGTTCCCAGTGAAGGAAAAGCAGAATGTGTTAAAGATTTGCCTGCGCTGAGAGGCTCCCTGCAGGACTGGAAGCCGGGCCTGTATTATGGCGTTGATGACCAGTGTCGTATAGCTTTCGGCAGCACGGCGAGGGCCTGCTCATTCACCAGTCCCGACCTGGTATGTCGCCCGTAGCATCAGCTCGGTAACGCCAGGTGGCGTTCCACATCAGAGGACTACGCACTCATTCGTGTTTGGTTTCCCCATCAGGCGGCGTGTCGTGTTCTGTCCTGTCACCTTGAACCTGACGATGACAGCTCCTGCAAACGCCTCCTGGTTCCCCTGCTGGACGGGACAGAGTGTGCTCCGGATCAGGTGCTGCTTTCACTGAGGAAATTTAATGCAATCATTTCCCCCCAAAGAGGTAGTCCACCTGTCATCCTGTCTTTTTTTTTTTTTTTTTTAGTGGTGTCTAAAGGGCCACTGTGTGTCCCCACACAATTTTGGCTCCTCTGTCGTCGTCAATGGCTCCTGGTCCGGCTGGTCTGAGTTCTCCTCCTGTTCACGGATGTGCGGTGGGGGGGTCACACGCCGCACGCGGCAATGCAACAACCCAAGGCAACGCGACGTACACAAGCAGTAGGACCTTCTCCGCAATGCTTGTTTCGTCAAATAAAAGCTTGCCGTGTCTTTTCAGACCTGCTTTTGGAGGGCGGGGTTGTGAGGGTCCAGATATTGAGGCCGAACTTTGTCACCAGCAGGCAAGTTCTTGCTGCTTGTGTTTACAGCGGGCCTTCGTGCTCATTAAGTGGATTGCTGTGTTCCAAACCATTAAAGCAATTATTTCTTTTCATCTTTTGATTAAAAAAAAAAACAACAAAAGATTTCGTCAAATAATTTGGAACACACGACTAAGAAATCATAAAAGCAAGAGCTTGCAGCAAAATTTGGCTACTTTTTAATTTCAGTTCACAGCTCCAAACAGCTGCAGCAATAATGAGCCGAATGTTTTTATTGTTGTAGCCTTGTGAGCGCACCCAGCTGGACTTCATGGCGGAGCAGTGTTCCCAAACCGACCCCGACCCCCTCTACCTTCAACCAAACACCGCCTCGTTCTACAAATGGATCCCTGCTCTTGGCTTCGTAAAAGGTGAAATCAAAGAGAGAGCGAGAGAGAAAATAAAACGTCTTTAAAACAATCTTTTTTCTTTGGTTACGACCAGGGGATGAGCAGTGCAGATATATGTGCCAGTCGGAAGGAGAGAACTTCATAGTGAGCCGTGGTTCTCACTTTGTGGATGGGACTCGCTGTGAGGCCGACAGCCCTCCTCCTTTCGGCGCAACAGCTGCTTGTCTACAAGGCAGATGCCGGGTAAAGACAGCCCAAAGATGCAGGTCCCGGTTCAACTCTTTTCAGCTTGTTGATGTTCAGTGTTTTTGTCTGTGGTCAGCTGTTTGGCTGTGACGGGGCGCTGCGCTCTGGAAAAGTGCGGGACGTTTGTGGGGTGTGTGATGGCGATGGGTCGACCTGCAGCTTGACATCTGACTCCTACAGTGGCGGTCAGGCCAAAGGTGACAGATAGCTTGATAACTCACTGCTGTTCTTGGTCTCAAGAGACCGTGAACTGAATGCAAGTTGGGTTGCGGACTGATTGCCAAAATAAATGAACTCTTCCTCCTTTTGTCCAAAACAAGAGTACAGCACATTCCTCACTCTGCCAGTGAACGCAACACGGGTTCACATTGTCAACATGGCTCCTCTCTTCACTCATCTGGGTAACTGACATCACTACATAAAGATTCCTAAAACACCGCGGGAAACAAACGTGTAAAAGCAGAGTGTGTTCTGCGCTTGCAGCTGTAACGGTTGGGGGTCGGTACGTCGTGGCTGGATCGGGCAGCATGGCTCTGAATATCACCCATCCCTCCCCGCTGGATGAAAACCACCTGGAGTACCGCCTCCACCTGACCCCTGACCTTCTACCTGAGACGGAAGAGGTGACGGCGAACGGACCTCTGAAACAGGAGATAAATATACAGGTCAGGAGGAGGAAAACACATTTACAACCCAAAGTCACAATGTAATTTAGGAGGTGGTCTTTCCATCCATCCATCTTGTTTACCTGCTTTCCCATGCAGGGTCGCTGGGGCCTTTCTCCAGCAGTCAAACACCAATCAAACACTGCGCATACTCTAAAGAAAACAGTTCACCAAAAACAAAATGTAAACATCTTATCCGGAAACTTTTAGCAGTTGCAATGCTTTTGCCAATTACAGGTCTATCGTAAATACGGGAAGGAATATGGGGAGAAAACAAATCCAAACATCAGCTATTGGTTTTATGTACCTGCCAGGAACAGCAACTTGATAGATGTTACACCTGAAGGCAAATGGGCTGTTTTCACAACACCTTGCTCCGTCTCGTGTGGATCAGGTAAGTAACGCGCTGATGAATGCGTAATGAAATTTGCAAGAAAGGAAAGCCAGAGTAATGCAACCTTATGTCTTGGGATGTATGGAAGATGCAAATTTTAACAAAAAAAAAAACAAAAAACAGCCCCTTATTCAGCTCGACTTTCCTTTTGTTCCACACAATATGAGTGTAAATAAACATGAAGATATTTTGTGTTTTATTTGATCTAGTTTGTTTGTTAATTTATTCCAATTCTTTTCAGTTTTGCAACATGTTCCATAGACGTACTGTTGGTGATTGTTGGCTTTGAAATACCAACGTACTTTTTGTCATTAATGATGCGTTTAGAAACGTGTAATTTACCTTCCCCTTTTGGAAATAAGCCGCAGTCCTAAAATGGAAGGATTGGTTTATTTTAACAGAGCAAAAGTGAAAATACCTTGGGTTTATTTATACGATCTTAAATAAAATGAAAAGCTTATAAATGTAGGAGTATGTTTGGTGTTTAGATTTGATTCTTTTCCCATGTCGTCTAAATCTTTTACTATATAAATTGTATTTTATATTTAGTTTCAAGTGTCATTAAAAAAATCAGGACAGTGCTGACTATGTTTTTCTGTAAGTTAAAATCAATCCAGTATATATATCTTTTTCCAGGACTGGCATTTTTGTCTTGAAGATGTCTTCTTCTTGCCTTTTTTTTTGTCTCTGTAGGTGTTCAGAAGCATGAGTTTGTCTGTGTAGACGAAAATATGAACCAGTTGCAGCAACGTCACTGCAAAGCGCCTCCTCCAACTGCACCACTCCACACAACCTGTCAGCTCACAGCCTGTCCCCCCAGGTGACTCAGCTCTGTTTCCCCCCCACCCCCACCCCC
>NC_051430.1:12090467-12113586 GCF_001649575.2 Kryptolebias marmoratus | reverse complement strand
CCCCACAGTCGCACTCAGGATAAATGAATATGCATGAATAATTTACTGTTTTGCAGGTGGGATGCAGGGAACTTTGGAGCTTGTAGCGCCTCCTGTGGAGGGGGAGTTCGGGTGCGTTCTGTGCGATGTGTTCAAAAACACGCATCGGATTTAGTACCGGTTCCAGAGTCTGAATGTCCCCCTGATGCTGCTCCACACTCTGCTGAAAAGTGCAACCTGCGCCTCTGTCCTGCCAGGTGTGGCCTGCAGCACTGTACGCACGCGTTAGACGGCCCTGGAATGAAATTATTCCTGAAAGCGCGTTTCCTCCAACGATCACGGAGGACTCGTGGTGCTGTTCTGCCGCCTCAAAGGGAGCTTTAAGCGAAAAGCCACTTTTGTTTGCTCGCAGATGGCGCGTGTCAGAGCCAGGGAACTGCTCTGCAGTGTGTGGGCCAGGGGAGGCGAAACGCGTCGTGTCCTGCGTTCGGCAAGAAGACGGTCGGGATGTTGAAGTGGATCAACGCTCGTGTTTGAAGCAGATCAGACCAGCTGATTTTGTGCCATGTGTGGTCGATGTCTGCCCAGTTGGGTGGGAATCTGAGGGGGAGGTAAAGTTTAACAAAAAATAAAAAGTGATAGTAATTTCTAAGTGTCAGACATGTCTCTTTTCTATTCAGGGGTTGGCTGTCTTGAAGCCTGGCTTGTCACCACGCTCCGGTCAGGCTCCTGTGTTTGTGTGGAGCCCTGTTGTCAGCCAGTGTTCAAAGACTTGTGGCAACGGTGAGTTCCACAACATCGCCATTTCCACTTCAGCGCCGACACCTTTGGTCCCATTTAGTAACTCAAAACCCAACGCTCATGCATGGAAGGAACACTGCAGGTGTGGTTTTCCTGTGTGGATCACCGGTCCAGACAGGGCGTTCCTGACTTCAACTGTGACGCTTCTACCAAGCCTGATCCTCAGACTGAGATCTGCGGCACTTCTTCCTGCCCCGCAATGTAAGACGAGCGCAAAAACTACGCATTTCCACGTTTTGTTTCAATCACACAGAGAACCCGTATAGCTGCAGAATAAAGCTTTGCAATCTGCAGCTGCTTTGAATTGTTTTTTTGTTTTTTTTCATATCAACCAGGTGGCGCTCTAAGCACGGAGTCTGCAGTGTGACGTGTGGAGGAGGGGTGGCAAACCGGGTGCTGTACTGTGCCGGAGAGGTGGAGGGACAGGAGGAGGTGGTGGACGACGCCAGCTGCAGTGACTTTCCCAAACCTGCAGCAGTGGTTTCTTGTAATACTCACAGCTGTCCTGCAAGGTAAAAAAAAAAATCTCACACAAACACACACACACATACACACACGATTGAGACAAAAGGAAAACAGATCTCAACACCCGCGTCACCTGTCCAGGTGGAAGGTTGTCAGCACATCCCCCTGCTCTGTCTCCTGCGACCTGGGTATAGCTACCAGGAACGTGTCCTGTGTCCAGTTTATCCGTGGCAAGGAGAGTGCGGTGTCAGAGGATCGCTGCCGGGCAGTCGTCAAACCGGCCACCGCCACACCCTGCCTGGTGAAAGTCTGCACCTACAGGTGGGAGGTGAAGCCGTGGAGCCAGGTACATTCGACAAGACTGTTTGAAAAGGAATAGACATTAAGAGCAAAAATATTTCATATATTGATTAGCCATTGGATAGAGCAAAACACACCAGCAACTGAAAAAAACAAAGGAACAAAAAAAAAAAAACCTCTGCAAGGACATGATGGCCTGTCTGCTCAAATATTGTTGATAGTGTCAACAATATGACCCGTGTCTGTTTGTACATGATCCTGTTTACACTCTGACCTGAACTCACCTCTCATGTTGTGTGTTCAGTGTTCAGTGCCCTGTGGATATGGCATCCAGTCGAGAGCCGTCTCCTGCATGGGCCCCTCCAAGCCGGAGCCCCTCAGCCCCCTGTTTTGTATGCACATGCCCAAGCCAATCACCATCCAGGGCTGCGACAGGGGCAGCTGCGGAGATGTGACCTCCGCCGCCGCAGCTGCGAAAACAAACCTCACACGGAGCCCTCTCCCATCTCCGACTCTGGGCCACAAAGATGAAGCGCCTGCGGGTGCAACGGAAGCCGTCGCCGCTCCATCGACCACCGTCCCCACCCCGACACCTGAACCCAGTCAGTGCTCGTAACTGCTCTTTTATCGCTCGTTATTCGCTGAAGAGAGAGCGCGATTTCAATCCCAGTGTATCTGCTTTTCCAGGTGCTTGTGGACAGCTCCTTCTGGAGGAATCAGGCACGGTGGATCTGAGGGACGTAAGGAGCCGATGCACCGTATCCATAGGTCGACCCCTCGATGAGGTCATCCACATTAAGGTCACATCCAGCTCCTTGAGCTGCAGGAAAAGTATGCCGCATTCAAAGTGTTTTCCCCAAGAGTTCCGCTGCTGAGGGGTACGCCTAACTCTGCACGCGCGTGTCGTCACAGAGGAGTACGTGGCGTTCTTCGACCGCCTCGCTTTCGTGAGGAAGTGCGCGCAGGTGGCCGGGAGCGAACTTACCACCAGAACCAACGTCCTGCTGGTGCGACAGAATCTGTTCACGCCTGGGAGCGGGGTCGCGTTCACCTACAGCTCGCAGAAGAACGCGAAGCGGAGCCACCACCGGGGTACAGCAGCTTTTTCTAACCCACTTTATGATACGAGGTCGAAAAAGAAAGGCCCACTGAAAGGTAAGGGATCAAAAAGGTGAATCTAAGGACGTCTTGGAGACGGCGATGAGACGCAACCCAACAGAAAACGGAAAAATAACCGCAAATAACGGAGCAGAGGTAAAAATATTGCAAAGCTCGATATTTTTTTGTTTGTTTTGTAAACAGTGGCCTTGCAGCTGTACATGTTGTTTTCCCTCCACCCTGCTGGTGGGGAGGGGCCTAATCCAAGGCATTAACACAGCAAAGTGTATTATAGCAGGGAGATTAACCCAGCACAAAATCTGCTGCTGAGAAACTCCTGCATTTTCCATTTCGCACAGATGTGGCTGAGTCTTGACTGCACGCGCGACTCTCCGCCAAGCAGGGATATAACGCTCCTCGTTTTTTGCCCTCGACAGATTGCGACATTCAGCTATTTTCCCCCAGCGGCGTTTTTGAGAATCCGTTAACATCGAACACTAACCACACCTGCCGAGTGCTCATCAACGCCCCTCCCTCGGTGAAGATCAGAATCCAAGCTCTGCACATAGGATTAGTATTCAACGCCACCAACTCCCGGTCTACATACATTATGGTGCGCACACGCTCTGCAACACATGTTTCAGTACGCTGCGCAGCCAGGAGGAGGAGGAACTTGTGCACGAAACGACTGACTGACTGCATTATTCCCCTTTTTTCCCCTTCAGATTCGGGACATGGATGTCTTGAAGACCAACGTGTTTAACGGCCGACAGCTGTTCCTGTGGCGCTCCTCTGGAAATATGGCCGAGGTGGAATTTCACGGCGACTACCTGCACACCAAGGGGACCTTCAGAGCTGAATATTCCTTTGTGCATCTCTGATCCTACACGCACAACTATTAGGAGTCAGTTCGTGCACTAGTGCGGAACATCTCTTTAGTTTGCAATACTTAAAATGTACTTTTATTCTATTCTGTAAAAAAAAAAAAAAAAATCTAGTCAATAACTTACATCCCTACTCTGTGCGCTTAATGTTTTCCCCTGAAATAAACAACATACAGACCAAGGCACTCAAAATCTTTTTAAGTGAAGAATAGGGTGCTTGAAAAACTCCTTAAAGTCACAGTTCATATATTTTTTTGAAGTGAGGTCCTGTGGAAATATTATGAACAATTAACGTCTTATGTCTTGCTCGTTGAGTGACTTTACTTTGGAGAAATAGTTTAATTTGGATCAGAATTACAAGCTAAAAGCTTGTCTGAGTGAAACCAAGACCAAAGGAGGATTTCTGACAATCTCAAAAATTTCAGAATGGTTCAAGCGAGCCAATCAGCAGTTCCGATGAGACCTGAGGCACTTCCAGCAGGAATAATAAAAGGTTTCTGCTAGAATAATCATGCAATGCAAAACTAACTGAGGTGTCAAGGTTTCTAAAATAGTGCTCACGTAAACCACTATGAAATGTTTGAAATTGGATTTGCTTTCGGAAAGCAGTAATCCACTTTAGCTCCTGGCCCCACTCGAACTAGCCCTTAGTCAGGCACGTCCGGTCAGATTTAAACTCTATTATTAGCTTGTCAGAACGCTCAGAACTCAAACGCTGTTTCTCTAAACTGAGGATGTTCACCGAGCTATTAACAATAGGAGCGTTATTAATTGGCCAAAACCTTCCCAGAGAACCCCACTTTAAAAGACCCGAACTATTGCTTTAAGTATAGCTTAGGGAAAAAAAAACTATTTGCACTATTTCACCACTTTTACAACAATCTTAAATATTTCATTTTTCGCCAGATATTTTTCCCCCATCTTCAGTCACGCATTATAGGCTCCCCCACAAACCCTGCGGTAACAGGCTTCCTCCCCGCAGCTCTCCGCCTCTTTGCCAGAGTGGCATTCTGCCAACAGCTCTGGCAGCAACTCGATTCAGTTTCAGCTTTCGTGCTCGCCGGGCGCGCTGGGCCCCATGTGCGGGATCACTGTCTGGCCGCGGCTGCGTCTTCCAGGAGGGCTCTCATGTCCAACAATGCGTCCTCCACGGCCTGAGCGAAGTTGGCAGCGTTCGTCTCCTCGCAGCTGTTGAAGGCCGTGATGGCGATGTTGATGTGCTCATCCATGGGATTGTAACACACTCCGTAGCCATCTGGCACCACCGGACCGAAGCACATCACGCAGTCTGTCTTGGAGCCAACCTGGATATTGAGATGCGGGAGAGCAAACGTGAGAGTAAATAAGTCAGACCGTAAACAATCATTTGCTCAGTCATAATAAGCTGTTGTTGTTGTTGTTGTTGTTGTTGTTTTTTCCCCAAGACAAACCTACCTGGCTGGTGGAGAGATTAAAATGATGAGCTACTGCAAAAGAGGTATCCATGAATATCTCGGGCATGGAGGTCAGGTCTTCAATGCTCAGCATCTTCAGCCCAAGAAGGTGTCTGTCTATGGCTTGCCCATGGATGGCCTGAAAGAATGACAAACGCATTGGGATCAGATGGTTTGAAAAGTGTATTTTTTACAGAAAACGAACAAAAAACAACTCCGGTTCTCACATTGTACGTGTTCTCCTTGTGCGTCTGAACAGCTTTCTGCAGCAGTGCCACCGTCTCTGCGTTCTGTTGGGAACATTCACCGCTCAGGAAAACATCTTGCGTTCAACACGTGGCACGTTTTATTACGTGAACCTGTGACGTTCAGCTGTACCTGCTTCGCCGGGTCCTGCATCGCTTGGACAAACCTGAGGGAGTCGGCGGTAGCTGGACGAATTGCATCTGTCCGCCCATATTTAAACATTCTTAGTGACGCGCTCTCATAGGTAGAGCAGCAAGTGTCGTACATCCTAAAATACAAGAACGACACATGAAACGTTGGCGCTACGACCCATTTCTCCCTGGCATGAAGGGGGGTTGGGTAGTACCTGAAGTAGGCCAGCTGAAGAGCCATTTGCACAAAGGCATCCGGACTCAGCTTATGTTGCTTTGGTAGGTTTTTCCCAAAATGCGAAAACATGAGCACCTTCACGTCCAAGTCCTGCATCATTCTATAGAAGAAACAACAACAACAACAAAAAAGAGACAACAAAAAAAGAGGACGTTCGCACAAAATGTTGTCAAAGACAGGAAACAACCATAAACATAAGAGCTGCACTCACATGTTCATATTTTGTTTGGCTTTTTCAATATCTCTCTTGATCTCAGGTGTGATGTTGAATCGGAGTTTCTGAGGCATGGACAAGGGAACCATAGGAGAGCGAACTATTTCAGTACTCCTCCTGTTGAAAAAAAACAGAGCCAATAATTCAGCACGAGTTCATCCAAAAACAGGAGAAGCGGTCATCTAAAAACTGGGGGAAACTTACATGTATTTAACGACGTAATCGATGAGAAAGACAATGGGTGGGCCCTCAGCGGGTGCATGTTCATACACCAGTCCGCATGTACCGTCTTCACCAACAATGAACTGAGGAGGATTTGCAAGTACATACGTATTGTCAACTGGTGCCAGAGTCCCGCTTGGTATTTTAAATGTGAAGGAACGTTTCCCCGAACCGACCTGTAAGGTCTTATCAAACCAACGGTTGCCGCTGTTCCACCGCGCTCCTCCCCCGTGGAGCACCTGGGCAGCCCCGCGGCTCAGATACATCTCATCCGACACCCGGAGCATCGGCGCGTCCAAACAAACCGTGAATATACTCTTCTGGATGGCCCGAACTGACTCCTTGTTCGTCTTATCTGAGGGGCAACGAACGCACCGTGAGGACTGAATGTTTCCTCTCAAAGGTGCTGGGAAATTAGGAAAAAAATTAATTCTCTGCTCACCTTTAATCAGGTTGTTGTAGGCTTTTCCCCAGGTGTTGCGGTGCTGCGATGTAAGGATGCCGATTGGCTCTTTGTTTGTCTGCAAAGACGAATTCCAGATCTTCTCCAGCTGAATGTGAATCTGATCAGCCGTCAGCGGGGTGTGATCGCTGTTGTACACATCCAAGACGAAGAACTGGGAGAGACAGACCAAGTCAGTTAAACTTTCTGCACAACTGATCATGAAACTATATAAAATAAATGGCTATTGGATGCTCTAGTAAAAGAGTTCCAAAACTTTTCACCTGCTGACCTACAAAATGATAGGAACAAAATCTTTTAACACTAATATCTGCCACTTCAAATATGCAAACTTTGCTAATAAACAAGGAAATAATGACAACACAAAGAGTCTGAACAACCACAATACTATTTGTTATTCATTTAGAACTACTGTTTTTGATTTTTTTTGTAACAATTATTAGGATAATATGCCAAAAACAATTATGTTCATATGTAAGTTATTTCTGAACAATACCTAGGGACCCCCTGCGTAGTTGAAACACTGAGAATTTCACTGCCACGTAAGCGTACCTGAAAGTTGTGGACCACAGTGATGTGAGTCGGCGGCGTCTTCCCCGTGTTGTAATTCACAACAGTGTCCCTCTTTGGTCCAGGAATACGGCAGGAGGACAGAATCTGGTAATACTGGTCCATGCACAGCGGCTTCCCGCTCAAATACTCCACGGGCAGAGTTCTCCTGTGATGATAAATTATTATTTTGCAGTTTTGAAAAACAGGCTCAGTTATAACAATAATGACCTTTTTTTTTTTTTTTTTTTTTTTTAATGCAACAGCAGAATGTTTGCACACATTTCGGGCAAACTTACGAGTCAATCATTCTTTTAAAGTCCAAAACTCCTGCAATCAGTTTGGCAGCAAACCTGCAGAAAAGAAACTGTGACGTTACTGACAAACCACTTTTTTTTCTTTTTGAAAAGAAGTGGACAGCAGACGCGAATAAATTCAGTTATCAGAACCCTGAATGGAGCCGCTCGCAGCTCAGTGTCATTCCAGATGACCAAATAATACAAATGAACCCGAGCTAGTAAAGCACCGGCTTCTCTATGAGCTAGAACTTTAGTAATTAAACGATCGCGGTTACAAGTTTAAACTTTGTCATAAAGATATGGGCGACCACGTTTGCAGCGTATCCCGTGTGTCACAGCAGTTAAAAACAGCTGAGCAATGGCATGAGAGGCTCACGGGCTTTAAATAGCCAGCGTGTGGGGAGAAGACTTTGCCAGAGTCAGCTTGAATCTCGAGCAAAATAGGGGCTTGTTTACACTGCACTTCAACACAGATCACTTTAGGGGAGCAGCTCCACGGCCGCACATCAAACGATTACTCTTTTGTTTGCACGTGTCAGCAGTGTTTAATGGCACCGCACAGGTGTGACCAGTTTTGAAAGCGTCTGCTCGACTTCCCACCTCATCTGCCCCTGACGATCGTGGAAATGCATTCGAGGGAGCACAACTCCAGGGCTGGTGTAGACCGCCACCGGCATCCGGCAGTCGAGATACGCGCACTGCATCCACCACTCCGACAGCTGCAAAGACGCGGAGAGTCGGGGAAACAAGACGGGACGCATTTGAACACAGTGCTTCATAAAAATACAGATGTCCAGTGTGATAAAATAAAGATCCAGATCCCGTCCTTGAAAGACTGGGGTGTCGGAAACAATTACATTTCTTAGGAAATGTAATAAAAAAAAACCCATCTTGACTCAGATCAGACCACTATTAGTTGAATACATACAATGTATACCAATGAAATCAAGTATCTACCCAGTTATCCGTCTTCCGTGCCCGTCTCTCCAGGCCCTTCTGGAGCCTGTCTCCCACTCCACCTTTGAGGAACTCCTGGACCAGTTTCCGGGTGTGCTCCAGCTCGTCCTCACTGACGATGGGTTCCAGAGCGGCCAGGTAGCGCTCGCACGTTTGCCTCAAGGGTGGAACGGGCAGCTTGGGCAGGCCCTCCTGATGTGCGAAGGACCTCTCCGGGATCTGCGTGACCTGTCTGAGCAGGCGGCATGGCTTTGTAACGCCCGGCTGCAGCTGAAACGCACGAGAACGATTAGCCCACGCGGTACTTTCAGATCGCAACTTTTTAACAGTGACAACTTTTTAAAGCTATGGTCCAATGTTTGAACCTGCTGTACATGACCATAAATATCTTACTGAGTTTGTGCAAAGGTGCAGGATCACTAATATTTGCTCTGACACGTAAGTCGAACCAGATAGCTAAGTGAAGACAAGCTGTAAAGTGTCAGCAAGCTGGAACGTGTTTGATCTATGCTTGGAGTACTGAATGCCTCAGTGCAAATGAGTTGAAATAGAAACTTGACTCAAAGTTGTGAACATCACTTTTAATTATTTACAAAGGCATATACTGCATATGGTTCTGCCAGTGAAAAGTGACACCGAGGCGACTCAATGAAGCAGCTCTATTTGTTTGGAGCCTCTGGCTTAGCTTCTGGAAAGCCTATAAATAGATTATTGACAGTGCAGAACCTTTGGGTTGGCTGCTAAAACAAACATACAAGAAATCCCCAAAATCCACCTGTTCTCTCGCTGTTTACTCATGGCTTTTAATATTAAATCACTCCCTGATTTAAGGATTTAAAAATGTTGCACTGTAAAAAAAATAAATCTAAAACTGAAAACCTAGTTTGTTTGTTTTTTACACCAGCTTAACTTAAAGGAGCATTAACATAATTAATACAGAAGCAATTAAGGCTTGCATCTATTTACTGGCGTCCAATTTCCGTCAAGCTCATGAAAATACAACCTTAAACTTCCGGTGGACGTTACCAAAATAAAAGTATGCGAGCGTGTCGCGGGTTTTTAAATTTTATTTAATTCATCAATAACTGTTGTTGTCAACATAAAAAAACCACAAAAGCGTGGATGATCCTGATGAAGGAGGCTTTATTAAAACAAACAGAGACTACACTGTCTTTGCGGATGTCCTAAATAGCAACATGCGCATTAGGATAGCGGATTTCGGCAACATTAAGCTAACATTTAAGCAAAATGTCACGCTCACGAGCTGCAAAATAAAATGTCCCCGCAGCAAAATATGCGCACTTCACAGCATGCAAAGACAAAAGCTGAACTTTGTTGTGACCTCGTATGTCACAATGTTGTCTTCCTGTGGCGTCCCCCCACCCCCTTCTTCACTCTTTGATTCCGTAAACACTAAATTAACCACCGCTAGTTTTAACGCGGAACAACTCACCAAGGCTCTGACAAAACTGCCCAACATCCTGTCAGAAAAACGCGCTGAAGCCTTTGAACGTCCCGGGAAAATAAATGGAAAAGCCTCGGGTTGTCATATCTCAAGGACAGGACAGGCACACTGTCTATTCTCAGCTGTCCGCCCCCTCCCCTCGGTCCGACCGAGCAACAGAGCTCTCCCGAGCAGGGAGGCCATATTGGCCTCGCTGCGTCATCGGGTCCGCCATATTGGAACGGGACACGCCGAGCAGGGAAACCGCGGAGACAAGGAGCTGTGGGTTTAACGGAATTAAAAGTGGTTTAAGGCTTATATTTCACAAATAAAATGTTTTTATTTAAAGTTATTTTCATACACCAGTGAACTCTAAACTGTCCCATATTTGAGCATTTCTTTTAAACTGCAAAAATAGGTAAAATATTATGCAATATGCACTTATTATGTACAGTGTTTGTTTTACATGATTGTTTTTTTCATCATCTATTTGACCATTCAAATTTTTAGAAAAACACAAGTTTTATAACTATAAAAAGAAAAAAAAAACATTAAAATGATCAAACAAAAAATATATCTATATACTTTTGAACAGTGCATGCCCAATAGTCACTGATAGACTTATTTTTACTTTTTGCTTTAAAAATATATGGTTGATTAAGATGTATTATTTAGTAGTAGTTTTATAGTTAATATATGTTATCATCATCATCAACAACAACAATAACACAACAGAACAATAAATGTTGAAGCAGCCTATTAAAATAACAATGATCTAAATGCCTAGATTACCAATAATGAACCAAATTTAAATGAGAAGACATCTATAAAAAACATACTGATGCACATAAAGTTATGTTGAAATCAAATCTGTCAATTAGACTATTTAACGCCACATCAGAGTGGTGTTTTTCTAATGAAGGGCCTGCCCCTTGTTGTACAGATGAGAGTACCTATATAGGGTGATGGAGATTTTTGTTCCCTCTTTCAAATCATGAATTAAAGCATGTATTATATACACACATGCATTATAATACATATCAGTGCCTCATACAGGATGAGGTGGAGGTGAGAAGTAGATGATCTGATAGTTTGAATGACAGAACACACTTTTAAGAATAGTGATCAGACACTGATTGTTCCTGGACATGAGGATCACTGAACAGCAGTGATAACAGAGAATCTGATAAGTGTGACAGGCAGGAATGAACCCCACTGCCATCACCCCACCAGGGAAAAAAAGATATATTCATGAATAAACTCAAACAAAAGCTAGTCTACTTTAGTCGCAAGTGGGCCGTGTGCAATAATTACTGGGGTTTGAGGACCACAGGCAATACTTTGTAAAACCTTTTCTTCCTTCATCAAGCAGACCAGGCATTCTTTATCACAGTTTTAGCCTCAGAAAAAAGTGTCTTTTGTTTGGTTTAATATCCAAGCTAAAAACGCAGGTATTATACCTCCTTGTTCTTGCAATTCTTTTGGAAAACTTGCAGATAAAAGGGAGGATTTGACTTGTATTGTTGTTTGAAATTGTATTCTTAAATCACAACAGTTTTATTACACACTGGTTGCTCTTGGCCAAGTGAAACAAAAATTACTTTTCAGTCCATTCACTTTGAAATTGTGAAATTTCTAAACAGTCTTTCCATCTTTTTGTCTTTAAATGTAAGCTAATGTGGCTTTTGCTGTTGTCTTCTGTCCGTACGGCACTCTTACCGTCTCTTGCACAGATCAGATGGATGAGTCACTCAGACACCTGCTTACAGGTGCACTTGTTTACCCTCTTCCATGCTTTACCAAAGAGTGTCTGTTTGACAGAGGCAGACTTCTACAAGCCTAATGTGGTGCTCAAGGTATGAGAGTAGCTCTGATGTGTATTTTATATATTCACACAAATCAGTTTCGGAATCTACAATAGGGTACTGTCAGCATATCATATTTTTAAGTACAATTTATGCAAATTACACTCATATATTCTGATCAATACCTTGTAGATATGGGTAGGATAACAGAAAACAAGATAACACAGGGTGCCAAACTCTGAATTTAAAAACTTCATCCTAGCCAAGGGCCTATCTCAAACAATATTTACCGAAAAAATACATAAATTAACCTTGGTTTTAGATGTAATATGTCAAATTATTCATCAAATACCTTTTCCAAGTTTCATATTATATTACATTTAGAAGAAACATACTTTAATGAACAAGGAAAAAAAGATAAAACTTAATAAGTTATTAGCATTCTCCATTAAAACAGCTAAAAAGGCATTAGCAAAAATCCAATCATACACTTTCTATTAACTCTGAAACAAGAAGAAAAAACTAAAAAAAAGGACAATATACACTGAAGCAGACACATGAGTTAATGATGCACATTAACTCAAGTCATCAGTTTAAAGTCCTGTTTTATGTTGTCTGTTGCCTTTTCCCTGTCCAAATCAAAGATCACTCAGAAATTGAAATGTCGTTTTCTTGGCTTCAAAGTCACTGTAATGAGAAGACTTCCCTAAACAGGCTAGTTTTTGAATCAAAATAAGAAGCAGTAGGAACTCAGTTTGTCACAAACTGAAAGGTCAGATCTAATAAAAATGTAATCTTGATGGGGGGCCTGATCAAATGTTACCTAGGGCCAGTTCTAGGAGAGCTAACAGATTCACAACACTAGTTTTAATTATTCATTTTAAATATTGTTTTATTGGAAGAATACAGCTGAAACCAGTTCTTTCTCACGTGCTTGGAATCGTGTTTAGTTCTAATCGTATAAAAGCTCAAACATGCGGGTGTGAAAGACTTGTTTCTCTCGTGTAAACATGGAAAAGTTCTGTCAAGTCCACCCTTCCAAGATGGCGGCGCCGTTGACGTGCGGAGCTGTTAGCCTAGCTATGCTAACCGGGAGGGGGCGGGGCTTATGCTGACGGGGCAACTCGTTTGAACTAATATCGGGCTTCTTTAAATCCGTGCTTTTTTAAAAAATAGTTTGGTCCGTGTAGCTTAACACGTGTTTGACACTAAATCTTTCAGCATTTAAATTAAAGCATCTTATTCTGTTGTTTCATAGGCTATAATAGAAGAAATAGGCTAGTTTTTATTTTATTTTTTGTCGTTTCAAACTGAGTCCTATCAGCCTCTTTATGGGCCTAATAATGAGAAATAAAAAATAACAGCAAATAATAATAATAAAAAAAACAAAGTCACGATTATTTAAACTCACTTAAAGAGACTAGTGACGTAGACGGTTTCGTGTTATGGTGCAGAAGTTAGAATTTAAAGCCAGTCCAGCCGTGCATTTTTTATTTTTATTTTTAAATAATATTAATTTTATTTATTTATCAAAGCAGGCTCTGGTGGGAAGCATACATTTACAGAACGGGGTATTCTGCGCAGAGCAGAGCAGAGGTGCAGGGTTCTGTGCAGATCTTTACCGGCCACATGATGGCGCTCGTCCAACATCTTCCCAGAGAGAGAGAGGGCGAGAGAGAGACAGCGTAGACGAATTTCCTCAGGAAACACAAACCAAAGACAGACTCCAGTATCACCCCCCCACGCCCCCTCCCCACCCCAAACGAATCCCAAGAAAATACACACATTTATTTCATGTGCAGTAAAGGACATAAATTGGCACGAAAAGTCGGTGTGCAGAAACAGTCGCGCATGAAAAGCATATATAACATTTCAGCAAATGTTCTTCGGCAATAAGCAGAGAGAGAGAGGGGAGAACTGCAGTCGTGTCATGGTTTATTTCAAAGCAACAAAGTAAACGATACAACAATAATAATAACAATAATAATAATAATAATAACAAAAAACAATCACACAAAATCAAAATGCCTCGATCGCTCTGGTCCAACCACTGCCTGCTAACAGTGTGTGTTTTAGGCAAATTGTTTGAGTGGCGAATATTTGCTCAAGGTCCGTCTGCTGCCAACTCACAAACTCCGACAGTCCACCTGATCCCAGCACCGAGATCAGGTTGGAGATGTTTGCGCTGTCCAACTGCTCCGACTCCGCGTGGAAGTCCTCCTCGCTCCTCATCCTCTTGCACGGCACTGCCCCAAAGTCCGGCAAATAAAACTCCGGGTCAACAAGGTAACAACTTGGGTCCAGCCTGCGCTTTTTGGAGTAGCCCTGCGCGCCCTGCGGCTGTCTGGGCTGCGCGCAACAGTCCGAGTGGAAGTATCCGTTCGTGACGGTCGTCACCACATGAGTGTCCAGGTCCAGCACCGTCTTTTGGTTGGCCTGCGTGCCCGGGACCGTCAGCTCCCACGCCGACTTGTCCGAGCAGCTCCAGCACGCTTCCGACACCAGCAGATCGGAGTCGCTCGGCGGCGGCGGAAGCGGCGGCGGAGCCATGGCGCAGGCTGCCGCGTCTTGGTGCGCCGCGTCCGCGGGGTGGCCGGCGGGCTGGTGCGCGCCGCAGTGCCACGCGCCCGACTCGAGCCCGGCAAAGTTGCAGTAGAAGTCATCGGCCAACTCCGCGAAGCTGCCTGTCAGCTCCAGACAGTCGTGCCTCTCGCGTACGGCCGCGGCGTCCTCGTACGGAGGCGTCCTCTGGGTCTGCGACGAGTTTTTGCTCATGTAGAACTGCCTGGCGTTCCTGAGGACGTACGTTACCAGCAAGTTCTTGTGGAGCTTGATGCCTCCTCTCTGCGTCCTGGAGCTCTGGATTTTCCTCAAAGAAATGGAGATCAGATTCTGTGCGTCAAATGCACACTCCATCCTCAACCGGGCCGGCCGTGCTTCCCCCTTCCTCAGTTTCTCGAATCGCTTGCTGGAGAAATATTTATCTCTTTAGTTGAGATACCTTCCAGCCTCGCGCAGACTGTGTCCATAGCGCTCCATGTCTTCCCAGTAAGGGCATGGATTTTCAACTCTCATCTTTCCTCGCCACGCCCTCGCGGAGACATTGTCCAATGGGAGGGAGGCGGTGCTTCTGTTATACGCAAATATCACAACCGAGCTCATTGAAAATGCGCGGAGCAGGCACGCTGCGTTTCTCCAAAACTGTTCAGATCTCTGTAAATCTCAACAAAAATCCTTAGGTTTTTTTTTTTGTTTGTTAACTAGGAGAGTGCCAGACAGGTACAAAAAGATAGCTATAGAATATGATGTGAAAAGAAACAAAATAAAGCAAAGGAAAGTGCGGAAATGAAAAGAATAATATGATGAAATAGACAGAAAAATGATATATTAGAAGACCAGAAGTAGAAAAAAAAGTAAAAGATCAAATCAAATAACACAAAACATGATTGAATAATTTTAATGAGTGCCACATATTTTACATATTTTATCCACTGTAAGATAACCCCCCCCCCTCTCTCTCCCACACACAAACACACATACACACAAGTGATGTCTCCAAGCAGGAGCAGAACAAGTCCTACAGTATAGCTGGAGAAGAAGCTGGGGTCCTTCAGTGTTTCCAGCAAGATGTTGCGTAACTTCTGCAAGTATGAGATGGAGAGTGCAATTTTCTTTGCAGCCATCTGTGTCTGCTGTGGCAGCGGCATCGGAGACGGTCCCCTAAAAGAAAATGTACAAATTGATTTAAAAGGGGGAAAAGCAGGCTCTGTGCTGGAGCCTTTTTCTTTTTCAGATAGCAGAGAGAAAAAACGCTGCACAAGCTCTACAGAATAATGGGCAACACCACAAACCCTCGGCAAAATGTACTGAGAAACCAGCAGAGTACTCTCTGTCAAAAGCTCCTTTTAGCAGCTACCAACAAACTACAGATACAAGGAATTATTCTTGCTTATAGCAAATTCTTTTAATACTTTGTATGTTTGAACCCCTAAAGGAGAACTCATCAGTGATAAAATTTGATGACTTCCACATATTTTATTTTTATATTCTTAAAATTTTGTCTTTTAGATAATTGACTGCAACATTTTATTTCCTTTCAGGATTTCTTTTAATGTCTATTCTTGTCTATTCTGTTTAAATAGAACAAAAATCCGATTTTCTATGGACTATAGCAAACTATGGTATAGTATATTATACTATGCTATTTTATGGTAAACTTTCCTAAGCTACAAAATTTTATAGTATGCTATGCCATACTATTCTATGCTATTCTTTTCAATTTTATGGTATTCTATTTTTTTCTAAGCTATGCTACGCTATACTATACTATACTATACTATACTATACTATACTATACTATGTATATTATACTATATATACTATGCTATGCTATGCTATTCTATGATTGCTTGAAATAGGCACCAGCTCCTTTAACCCTGCACAAAAAAGCAGGTAAAGAAAATAATTGAGTAGTTTTACGGTTTTCAGACTGCAATAAATACCACTGGGAATAATCAGAAGAAATTCTGGTATCAACTCTTCACAAGTTACAAAAAGAAACATCATAAGCTGACCTGTGATGTAAAGCTAAAAGGCAGAGATAGCCAAAAAGATGTGTGGTTCAAGTATAATGATCTTGGCTCCATTTGAAAACCACTAGAAGCAAAAATGCATTGAAGAACATTTTAAGAACCCCTGTGGAACCACAGTAGACACGCTAGAGTAGCACGTGAAGTGTTTATGAGAACCGATTGCACCAAAGGATGCCAAACAGCAAAGAAACTTGATTCAAATGATCTTAAATGTGTGTTCAGTTGTTGTGGGGGCAGAAGAAGAGCCAAGATGTCAGCGTATGTATGAGGTGATGTTTTCATTAACGAATGTTTGGAACCATCACATCACAGAGCCCACACTCTACAGCTAGGGTTTTTGGCCCATGTGCTCATTTATGTCAGTACCAGTATAAGCCTATAAGCTTGGACCAGTATTTTGATGCCTCCTACATTAAGTGGTACTTGAAGAGCCTGGTATTAACTAAGGTGGTACCTGTTATAAAAAGTTTGAGAACCACTCCGGTAGATTATAGGAATGATTTCCTATTAAAAGGATGTGTATAGGAATATACTGAATTCACACATCCAGTTAATTATGAATGCACTGGTCCAAAACTGTCAATGATGTAATTAGGACTGTCTTTAAAAAGATGGGGAAAAATATGACTCCACTCAGCTGAGTGGAAAATCTCTGTGTGGAGAGATTATCTGTCATCTGTGCCCCACATCTGTTTGTTGGTACATACACACGCAGATGGCTGACATCACACCAAACACCTGGATGGGACTTTGATTTCCTGCCAAATAGGTGGATCAGGGGGACAGCCACTATTATAATCATCATGCTCTGATTATACTGTAATGTGGAGCCTGACAAACTTAATTCTCGCCGGGGAATTAAGTTTAAATGTCAGGGAACAGACTGATGCAGTGTTCCGAGTAAGACTGTGGTAATGAGTAGAAAGTAGCGCAGCGGTGTATGATGCAAGGTGTCAGTCAGGGCTTTACATAGAATTGCTGCCATCATATCCAAATAAACATGTTATTTGTAAATTATATACTAATACTTCAGATTTATTAAGAGATCTTTCTGCCCTCTTTACTTAATTTTTAAGAAACTTCTTTGAGTGACCTGTCATTATTATAGTCAGGTTATGTTATTAGAACAAAACAAACAACAAATCATCTTCAAGATTCCTTTAGAAAAGCAAAATATAACCAGTATTCAGTAAAATCTAGTTTTCTGATATGCGATTACTAATGTCAAATTATTAAAGGTTTAACATATGTTATTGCAGAACAAGACATTGCCATCTTATCTAGTAATATTTTATATTTTGTGCCTATTTGATTTATTATAAACTGATAAATACTTTTTGTGTATGTTTTCGTGATTGCTTGCTGCTGAAGGCGAACAGTGATAATGTTTTTTGCCCGTGACTGTGTGTGTTTGTCTGCAGCGTTAGCAAAATATCTCAGGAAACAGTGGGCAGATTTTATTGAAACTCTCAGAAAGTAATGACTGGATGTGCATCTGCTACTAATTAAGGTTTGGAGTCATCCCCCATTATCGATGACTGCCACAGCGAAGCGACCTTCGCTACTCCAACCCAGGCAGTTTTACAGATGCTGAGCTAAAATTTGGTGTGGTGGTAGCTGAGAGTCATCCTCAGCACATGATCTTAGGATTGTCACATCTCGCGAGATCTCACAGTATCGCTTGAGATTGTGGTGCATTATCAAAAGGTTTGACCAAGAGGGTTATAACTTTATTCCTTCTCAGCAGGAGTTTAGTTTATATCTCTGCCATAAAGGGCGGCGGGTGATATGCATTCTTTAAAAAAAAAAAAAAAGCCAGGTCTTTCTTTTTTTGCCTTTATTCACATCATACTACATCCCCCACACGTTTCTCAGTATATTCTTTATAAAGAGAAGGCAGGCCCACGGTATCTATTACAAGCTCCTGACCCCTCATCTGTCCTTTCAGATTTGTTTCAGATTTTATGCTATTTGGAAAAAAAAGATTTCCCTACTTTATTACATTAATGTAATAATATTTTTAAATGAATATTAATTAAGAATATTTAATCAACAAGTAACAATGAAGCTATAACATGGTTAAAGTGCAGGAAACAGGAACTGAAGCATAGTATAGTATAGTATAGTATAGTATAGTATAGTATAGTATCGTATCGTACAGTACAGTACAGCATACCATAGCATAGTATAGCATGGCATAACATAGTATGGTATAGTATAGCATAGTCCACATGTCAAAGAAGCAAAATTTCTGAATGCATAATTTCATGGGTTTATTGATTGGTCATAGCTTGAGTTTCACTTTAAATCATAAATTTATTGTCATCTCAATATCATCATTGCAGAAAAAATCCTGCCTGAATTGCAATAAATCAAACCAATGGACTCTCACTGGCCTTGATTCCCACTCCTGGTTTATATGACAGTAATGGCAGAATAACAAGTGAGGACTGAGGGAAATTCGGGTTTATTGTAACTAATATTGTCATTGCAATATTAAACGATAATATTTCACATCAAAAGTTTTTTCTAATATTGTGCTGGCCAAGTGTAACATTATAACCCTGATCTTGATATTAAGTAGCTCCTTCTTTTTCCACTTTACCACCTCAGCTCCGTCACAATAGAAAAGCTCAGCTTTTTCAGGACTGACCAATATTTAACGAGTGTTTCTGTCAAAGTTTAATCAGAGCTTTCTGTTCTTCAGATTTGTAAAGACGTTCGTCTAAAAGGCAAAAACTATTTGCTCTCAGGAACTCTCTGGTTTGGCTAAAGATGTGCCCACCTCTGGAAGAGTCTTCTTCTCTTGGCTTGAATCTGTTAAATTTTCTTTGTTTCGTCGTGACACCCACTTCTGTTGTCTTCTGTAAATGTCCAGGCTTTTTTATTTTTCTTTTTTAAACAACTTTCCAGTTTGTTTGTTTTTTCCCAGGAAATATACAACTTAAGATTGGCCCCCTACTGATTTTCCCACCATTTCTCTTGTGCATTTGTTTGCTTATTTTCTTTTCTTTTTCCAGACTGAGAATGATCTTTTTATGCACACTTGGAGCATCCTCGAACAAAATGCTGTGTGTTCTTTCATACGTCTTCTAGTTCACAACATCAGCCTATAAAGTCAAACCCGACTCTTGCAATCAAATGCAGTCTTTTTACTTGTTTAGCTTAAATGACGAAGAAGGAATAATCCACACCTGTAGAGCTTTTGACTCAGTTATCTAATTACAAAAGGAGACAGTTTAACATATTAAACCACTGAAGTGAGCAGGTCTCAGAAAACCTGGAACAATGCCTGCATGTTTAACCCCGTTCAAGCCCGCTGTTGCTTGCAAGAGAAACAACTTTTGTCAGACTTTATAAATTCAAATAAAAACATTATTTTGGTGGGGCACTATACGACAGCTCATAAAGATTTCTCCTAACCTTTCTCTTCATATAAGCACTCTGTTAGTGCAGTGAGAAAAAAGAGCACCACCTCCGTATGACACTTACAGTAAGTGTAAGATGCTGATCTGGCACCATGATGCATTTGAAGGCTTTAGGTTGCACAGCATTTTAGTTCAGTAGCACAATCATTTTTGAACGAAATAAAAACCACACAGCACATTTATATAAACAATTAAAGTATAAGAAAACCGGTAAACAGACAACACAATCTTATGATAAAACATATAACAGTGGATTGCAGTTTAACAGTAAAAACTACAAAATTGTACAGTGACTTTGTTTTTATTTCCCTCCAGAGGCACAGATTGGGTTTGACTATTTCATTATATGTTCATATGGGTTTGCTAAATAATGATTTCAAAGCTCATCATGTGGCATCAGCCAACCAACTAACCAACCAACCAACTAGCCAACCAACCAGCCAACCAACCAACCAACCAATCAATCAATCAATCAATCAATCAATCAATCAATCAACCAACCAACCAACCAACCAACCAACCAATCAATCAATCAATCAATCAATCAATCAATCAATCAATCAATCAATCAATCAATCAATCAAGCAAGCAAGCAAGCAAGCAAGCAAGTAAACTTTATTTAAAAAGTGATCTTCATACAACAGAGTGTAACACAAACCTACGACTACAAGCAAGATAGGTAAGAGCAGCAACAAGGTGGAAAAAGACCGAACATGGTGTCCAAGACTGAAGGAACTGAGAAAAAACAACATTATTAATAAGGAAACATTAGAGGTGGACATTAAAATCTATTATTAAAACACAAATTTTAAAATAAAAAAAGAAAATCAAACAGATGAAAGCTCAAATGAAATAATAAAGTACTGTAAACATGAAGGTAGCTACTATCAAGTTAATGTAAATAATGACAGTAAATACAGTTTCATTCTGATCCAATCAAAAGTCAAAACTAGAAGTACAATAAATCTGAACAGATAAACACAAGATTTGCTTGAAATTGTGACTAATTAATCAGTTCAATTCATCCTTCATTTTTCAACAGGTGAGTCTGCATTCACTTTAGTTACAATCAGAAGATGTCTTCCAGAGGACCTGAGGGATCTGGGGGCTTTGTGGGGAAAAAGAAATCATAGGAACCACAAATAAATGACTCTAAAATCCGTTTTAAAACAGACAGCTGATATTATTGTTTGGCTAAAGGAGTGTGAAGGAACAGCATGTTTATAATTCTTAGATTCCTGGCATGCAAGATTATTTTCCTCTTCTCGCTTTTTAACCTCACTTCCTCTTGAAATTCCCTTTTTTTACCTCACTGTCACTGAGTTTAAAATGTCCCTCAATAGTTGGGCTTACATTTTGTAATAGTTATCAGTGGGGGTTATTTCACAGTGACACACTGTCCTACAAAACAACAAGGCAGAGATGTTTGCAGTCTCATGATTTTAAACTGTGACACTATGGTGTTTTGGAAATGCCAACAAACATGTCGACGACTCTTCCATTTTCAGGTGACACTGTTTTTTTTTTATCTTCAGTATTTTAAAATTAATTTATCCAATAAGATCAACAGGTTCTCTGTGGCTGATGCCAAATTTTAGAATGCAGGGCAGCTGATGGCCGATATACAACAACAATTTAAAAACAATTTTTAGTCTGTGAGTATTTTTCATCAAACAGAATTGCTACATAAGAATTGCTCAAGTTAAATAAATGATATTTAACAACCCTTTGAAGAACTCAGACTTGTAAAAATAATATATAGAAGAGCAATCTCATTAAAACAAAACTAAATTGTGGGCTAAGGTGATCTGGTTGTAGCTGGTTCTGCATCTTTATTTTTCTAGTCTGTNAAAAAAAAAAAAAAAACTCAATTGTGGGTCACAGTAAGCTGCTGCATCTTCATTTCCCTACTTGATTAAGTATAAACAGACATGGCCGATTGCGGATTTCTTAAAAGTATCTAAAACTGACTGATTACAATCGTTCAGCTCATTAATCTTTAAACAACATTACTGATGGAGTGTTTGATAACGTCTATCTGCTTAGTATTACAGTACATTTACTAATAAAGTATGTACTGAGAGTAAAAAAATGTTTCATTAAGCTTTTTAAAATCAAGTAATTCACACATACAACCCATCAAAAAGAGAGCCCCACATCATTTTAAGCATTTTAAGGTTCATGTGGACTATTACTGTCACAGAAATGGCAAAGCGGCATCAGTATTGTTTTATTTTAGATATTTTTTTTCAATCTCTGCAGAGTTTTGTCATGTAAATAAAAGAACTCAAACTTTGATTAGAACAATAAATATAACAGTTCAGTTAAATCACTCAGCTCTGTGCTATGAGCTAAAATGAATAACATCTAAACAGTGGAAGACAAGAGTTTGTTAAGCCAGCAGCTAACATTTTTAATCATTTGCATAGTTGTGTTTATCCTAAAAAAAACAACAACATACTATCGTGGCGCTTTGTGTTCACAGTTGTAAATAACCGGTAATTTATTACATGAAACTTTGATGGAAAGAGTTTGAGTTTGTAAACGCCGGTGTTAATCAAAAGTGTGCAAAGTTCTCGACTTCATGTTTTCTGTCCAAACAGAGGAGAAGAGAATCAGCACTGAATGAAACCAATGCAGTCTTCCCTCCTAAACCCTCGGCTGAGAGATGCCGGGTCTGTAGAAGATGCACACAATTACTTCAGAGGCGGGGTGCTTTATTTACATATGCAATATGCATAAGCAAGGTTACTGTGAGGGTGAAATAACCGCGAGATAGAAGGAGAGAGAGAAGGAGGGGTTTGGAATGCGCCTGTGTGTACGGTGGGGATGGAGGGAAATGCGTGGGGTAAGAGGGAGGCAGAAAATTGGTGTTATCAATATTTAACCAAGCCTTCCAGCATATTTATGGCAAACAATAGAGCAGACATGCAACTGTCTCATACGAGTGGAAGTGTATTTATTAGGAACTGAAGCAGAGCCTGTAAATCAGATGTTCGGTGATACGTCGCAGCCACAACCGCACGGAGTTAACGAAGAGCCTAATGCTGGGTACACAACTCCGACGATGAGAGCGTTCATTTATCGAATAACCGCACATCGCAATCGTTAAATACATCACTGATATTCATTAGTGAGGTTTCCACATCTGGCCGGCAGATGTATGTAATTTCATCAGTTTGAGAGAGAGAGAGAGAGAGAGAGAGAGAGAGAGAGAGAGAGAGAGAGAGAGAGAGAGAGAGAGAGGACTCAAAGAAAGCAATGAAAAGAGGGAGAAGAAATAAAACGTCTGGGACTTTTTTTCCCCCTTCTTTTTCTTTTTTTTTTTCACAGACCCATGGCCTCTCAGAAAATGTTTCCATGTGTTGTGTCTGAGCGCGCGGAGAGCGGAGAAGGAAAACAGTCTCTCCTCCAAACCACATGCAACAGATTCTTTCTGAAGCCAAATAAATCAGCCCTGCGCTTCAGATCATGTGACACATTTTGTGCTTTGTGTTATTCCCAACGTATCCTGTTTCAGGCCCCCACCACCACCGCCACCCTCCCGGTGGCCCCCCCTCGCCTCCCCTCA